>NC_084461.1:64810000-65110000 GCF_027409185.1 Cynocephalus volans | reverse complement strand
ACAAATATTTTGTGGCACCTGCTGTGAGTAACGTACATATGTACAAACTCTGTATCACGGTAAATTGCAATTATATAAAACACATTTCTAAATGTGAATAGCCACTTTCAGAGATAATTGAGGTCATGTTCCAGTTATAATGGCCTTTTTCTCTAATTTTCTTTTAAGTCACACTTGGATGTATGCTTTAGAAGGATACAGCAGATATTCTTTGTAATACCATGTGAACTAGACAGAGCTGTAAACTTTTCCTGTAAAGGACCAGATGTCAAATATTGTAGGGTTTGTGGGCCATATGGCCTCTGTTGTGACTACTCAGCTCTGCTGCAGTGTGAAAGCAGCTGCACCACAGTGAGGCTGTGTTCCTATAATACTTTACTTACAAGACAGGCCACATTGGACCTGTAGATTGCCATTTGTTGCTCCCTGTCCTGGGTTGTGTGCTTCTCCAGTGCTCGGTTTGCTCTTTACCTGTGCTGCATTCTATTTATCCTGTTTACCTGTTGGTGGGCCTATGGCTTCTGGAACAGAGACACAGTGTCCCTGGGGCCAGCACAGAATAGGTGGTTAATACACATCTGGGGAGAAAGTGTGTGTGTGATGGTGGAAGGGAGACGATGTTTACAGCAGACAAACTTCACTGAGCATTTCCAGCCTCTTGGCAAAAAGCTACAGTGCTCACGGAGGACAAGAGATCTTTGCTGATGACAAGCACTACCAGAAGACAGCAGCCGGGCCTACAATTTCATTCCTTGTTAAAATGCAAACCCACAGGCTGAGTTTGACGTCAGGGCTACATGCCAGAAAGCAGCACCACCAGAACCGCCTGCAGACAAGCTGCCCCCCACCCTGGGGAGCCCCCGCCAGCACAGACCCCATTGCCTTGTACTTTAGTCTCCTTCGATGAGGAGAAAAATACCGCAGCTAACGGAAGTACAAAAATGCTTTGTTATTGGAAAATCTGTCTCTCTAGGTCTGTGCAGCACTATGAGGTAATGTCAGTGGCTCATGGTATCTGAGCTCTGCGTTTCCACTCTTCTGAGAACAGCAGCTAATTCATGGTAGTAAAAGCTTTTCTATTTAGAGCCTTGAAAAGAGGAGGTGGCCCCTCACTTCTGCACCCTGAAGTCCTGTGCTAAGGGCTTGCCCACCTTCCCTGTCAGACAGGAAGAGTTTACAGCGGGCAGGAGGCCAGGACTGAGACATTCAGTTCATTCAAGTTAACCAACAGCTTGAGGGCCTACTATGTGCCAGGTGGCCTGGGCACACAAAGACAAGCATAGATGAGTGAGTCTGCTAGAGAGAACAGGGCAGTTTAGCATACAAATAGCTATGAAAATGCATTGGGGGGATGACACAAAGCAGAGAAGGTGCTGTGGGGGCCATGGGGAAGGAGGTAGTACTTCATATTTCTTGGGCTGGACCATGAAGGACTGGTAGGATTTCGGCAGGTGGAGGTGCAGGGAGACTGGTGCAGGAGATTGGGGGTCCCATTCATTAAGTGAGAAAGGGAGGAAGGAGTTGGTGGGGGCTGGGTGTGCTTGATTTTGGACATGAACTGTACTTGGTTAATTTCTGGCATGAGAATGAATGAACCCAATTGGGCGCATGTCCTCTCCTGCAGATCCATAGCCCAGAAAGGTTGGTTTGCAGTGCTTGTGTTCAGTAGTTTGTTTCTAAAGGGACACGAGGATTTCCTGCCCCTCCTCCTCTGCCTGTGTCACCTCTCACGCAGACTTCATTTTTCCCCCTGGTATGTCTCAACTTGGCTGCTGGAGGATTTTTTTTTTTCCTATGAAAGTCCATTCCCTTCCTTTCCCAGAGGTCTCCAAGGACTTGTCTCTCAGCATGACTATATGGAATTAACTGAAAATTTCCTGATTCCAGATGAAATTCTCAGTGCTTTATTTTTTGCTGAACTAAATCTTATGGAAATGCACATGGACGCGGGCATGGACACCTTTTATGTCTTGAGACAAGTGACTGAAAGCCCTGCCCGGCATGCTGGGCTCAATCCCACCTTCCCTCCAAGAGTGTCCCTCGTCCTGTTTGCCCAGTTTATCTCCCTGCTCTTGCCACGCCTCACCTTCTCATCCTGCACTTCACAAGTCTCCACCATGCTCACTAAAACTGATTACACCCTGCAAGCCCTTGAAATACCTCAGGAACATGGTCCCTTCTTTTAAAATCATCAAAGTCAATGGCCATATTCTGTAAGTTTTCAAAAATAAATCACTGGTAATTATGTTTGTCGTACACTTTTTCGTCAATAAATTATAAAGCATGAAGTGGTAGAAATATAATCCACATAATCCAGTAGTAGAAGTACAAATCAAACAGAAAAAAATACCTATATCAATGTCACTCTCTATTATGAAACTACCTTAAAAAGTTCTTAAATATAGCAACTTATTAAAATTCTGCTACTTCAGAAGACAACATTTAAATGACTTAATGGTAAGAAAAAAATCACTGTACTAATTTGGGATAATTCTTGTTTTGGATATAAATTTGCAGGGGAGAAATGCTCAAATGGGTATATACTTTTCATCTGTTTAATAAATTAAGACAGGAAAATAGAACATTTTTTATTTGGAGAAAAAATTTTATGCTCTCATAAAATATATTACTCCAGAGAGTTGCTCAGCCACAAGCTAAATTATAACTGATGTACGCTACTAATACAGGCTTGCAGGGGAATTTTTAAAAAATATTTGTCATACTCTGGTTTCTCTTCAGATCGTATAAATCTTTCGCCTTTTAAAAAATATTTGTCAGAGGAGCCTAATTTTCCCATAAACCGTCTTAATTGGTGATTGCAACAAGAAATGGAGAAAGACAAGCAGAGAACAGTGGTGAGACGCACCCAACGCAAGTAGCACACGGTCAAGCTGACAAAGCCAGGGCAGTAAGCTGCGTACTGTACCTGCTTGTTATTGTCAGTGGTGCAGCACAGCTTCTTGAGGGAGACAAAATGCCTAATTTTCCTAATAACATAAATAATCAGTTATTAGTGAAACAGATATGAGTCAGCAAATGAAAACACCAACAGAGTCTTCTTAAAGCAAAACTCCAGGGTCTATCCTAGGGCAGATTTAAAATTCAAGCAAAACTCAATCTACGGAAAACACATTTTTCACACAGAGCCCACACATACCTTCAGAAACTGGGCCTCCCTTACAATCAGACCTGGCTCAGAAACACTCTCCCAATGGGTATTTCATCCTGAAACTGACTTCTGAAGTTTGGCTCCTAGATATCTTCAGGGATAGGATGAAATGCTACTATAGACAAATTGGCTTTAATTCTGCAGACACTAATAATTTTATAGCTTACATAAAAAGCAAAAGACTCATTTGGACAATGACCAAATTTCGTGGTTGCTGTTTTTATATTAAATGTTCCATATTCTTTCACACTGTGGTTGTCATAATGATGGCATTTTTCAGGCAGAGAAAAATCCTCTTATTTCAAGGTCATGGACGGGATCCTGAAACTCAGCCTATGGTCTCACTCATTACCACAAGAGAAACCAGGCAAAAAACAACAGGTGCCTCAGCCTTGTGCAAAAATCAGCTCAAGGTAGATTTTCTGCTGAGAGTAAAGCCATGAAATCCAGAGAGTTATATTAGACTTTACGCCCCAGAAGCCCCAGGGGCATCCTCTCTCTCTCTCTCTCTCTGGTTCATTTTTCTTTGGAGGATTCTGAAGAGGGCATAGAAATTATTGGTTTTTCTGTAATGAGATTCACTCAAGTAGGAATAGTAAAATTCCCCTACTTTTAATAAGAATTGCCTCTGAGAGCTCACTGCCTACAATTAGGGGGAAAATAACACTGGAAATTGTTTCTGGACAAAAGAATGTCTTTCTCTTATCTGTAAAGTCAGAAAGATTAGAAAAATTTATTCTTACAGAAATTACCAGGAAATAGAATGTCTCCTCTGCTTTGGTTACCTAATGATTCTGGTCACAGACACAAAACGTGGTTTTTAGCTTCCATTTTCTGAGAAGATGGTAAAAGCAACATGATGGCCGTGGACATTATCTCCACCCTGTGGCTCTGAGCACTCTCCACTGGTGGCAATGGCCGTGCTGAGGCTGTGGTGCTCAAGAGGAGGGCCTGGGGGCAGTTCTCGGAGGCTTGGAGCCCTTGGTCTGGGACCTGTCAGTGTCCCCACCAACCAGAGTGAAACAAAAGAGGAGCCACAAATTATAAAATGGCACGAGATACCAGGTGGCGGTCTCTCAACTGATGGGAGAACAATTTTGAAATTAATCAAACAAGTAAAATTGGAAGGGAAACAATCTACAAATATTTTGCCGATTTTATGGAGTGTCTAGTTTTCTAAACACACAACAATTTGCAAGAGACTCTGGTAGTCCTAAGAGTCACAGGTGGGACTGTCCTGTTCCAGTTACTGGCACAATAACTGCTGTCTTGTCTTTTTCTAAAACATCACACAATGTCATGTGTCCTTTATAGACTCAAGCTTTGAAGCTGGTGTTGACCTACAGGCTGGTTTCCAAAGTCTCAATAGTGATGTGTTGCTGGGGGATCCTGTTGGGCTTTGTAAACCCAGAAATGTGTAAACCCAGAAACTCACAGAAATTAACTGGGAGGAGGAGGAATTCCATATTTTCCTCATCTCTCCACAAGACAGGCTTCTCTGGTAATCTGAGATTCAGTGGGATTGGACGCCCTCAGGTCCTAGTCAGACCCACCTTTCCTCCAGTGCTTTCTCACCTCTTGTGGAACAAGCCCACAGCTGGCCTGGAGAGGACCAGCAGAGAGCCAGGGCCACAAGGAGAGTAGGTTGACTTCCTGCAGGCTGAGGGCTGAGGCCAGGGAGCCTGGCCAGAAGTTATTTGTTGTTATGGGCTAAGCAAAGCCTGGAAATGGAGCCCCTGTTGAGGGTACTGGAAATGATGGAACCTCAGGAGATCGGGTGGAGGTGGGCAGTTGGGGAGTTGGGGTGCTGCTTCATAAAAGACTCTAAGCAGAGAAGAGAAGGGGAGGGAAACCACGGCTGGGCGCTGCTGCTGGCCAGATGGAGGTGCCCTGGGTATGTACAGCACAGCCCTACTGTATTGGTGGAGATGAGGCTTATACCAACTTTGCAATATGCAATCCCAATGCCCACGAGGGCTCCGAGTCTTTTTTTCAGCTAAAAGAGTTGAAGAGTTTGCACTCACCCTCCTTGGCCAATCACTGGGGTGATCTTCACGTGCTGTTGGATGCTGTCCCCAGATTTCCGTCTGGCGTAGTAAACCCCCTGCCACTCCTACATGGACAAAGAGAGCGCTTAAAATCCTTCAGTGGAGGCTTGCAGCTGCTCCTATGGAGGGTCCCAGCAGGCTGAGTGAGAACATTCTCACATGCTTTCGTTATACTTCAAAAAGCTCTGCTGGATCACTGCCCCCACTGCGATGCTGACATGGCCACATGGCATGAAGACAAGACCACTCAGCAAAGTGTGCAGCGCCAGGCTGCTGTCTTGAGTCCCAGGACACTAGACCAGAGGGTGGAATTCCTGCTGTCAGCCATACGGGTGCTGGGGCACCGGGCCAAGATATTCTTCTGAGGTCTCTTTCAAAATCTTTACAAACCTGTGAGCTTGGCATTATCATTCTTAATTTACAGGTGGGTAAAGTGAGGCTCAGAGATTCTGACGAATTGGCCCTCCTTAGGAAGCGGAGGATCGGGTTATAAATTCATATCTCTTTAACTCTCTCAGGAGCCCACATCTTTCTAACATGCTATGGGCCTTCCAGCCAAGGCTTCTATGGGGTTAGTCTGACTCCTCCAAGTTTCCAGACGAGGGCAAGGGGAGTGTGAAGATTCCTGCCTGGACCCTAGGGATACATGTGGGATGAAGAGCCAGGTGAACTCCAGGGGAACCCTGGGGTACCTCCACTATTTCTGGGAGGGAGTGTTTAAATCGGAAAGCTTCCCTGCAGCCATTTCTTGCCCCTCCCTCACATAACACGGCTAACTGGTATGCACACAGGGGTCACCAGATGTGTGGCTGCCTTCTTTTTGGCAAATTTTCTTGGGGTAGTTTACAATGTCCTTATTTCTTTTCAGTCTCACTGTCCCAATTTTTTTATTAATATTAATTTCATATGTAATCATCTATAATTTTTTTATTATTAATTTCATCTATAATCCAAACTTATTTTATCTCTGTAAGATGGCTCCCCTGTTAAATGGATGCAATTCTTATCTAACTCCTTCCCATCAGAGAAAGGGAGATGAAAGAAATAGCATGTGAGAAGCATTGCAAATGCTTGAGAGGAAAAGCACAGGCACCGTGGTCCTGAGAGCCAGTGCTCCTCTACAGGGAGGGCTTGAGGGAACCTTCCCACTGTGTTTCTCCCTCTGCCTGCATCTGCGGATGAAGCATGGGAGCTGCTGGGAACAGGTGCAGCAAGGGGAAGGCAGCTGCACAGTGACGAGTAAAGAGAACAGAAACAGGGAGACTGACAAGAAACTGGGCCTACGGATGCTAGGGTGGTAAATACTGATGTTAAACACTTCTAATCCCCCAAAGACTGGATAAACTGAAAACACCCAGCAACAGGATCTCTGCTCAAAGATAGGCACGATATTCCAACGACGACAGGTGGGATATATTCATGCAAAGGGTAAAATGTCCTTTCACAAAAAAGGTTGGTTTCACCCACCTTTCCCTTCTTGATACACGTGTTGATGGTGTCGAGAAGATCTGCCCGGTTCTTGTCGCTTTTGGGCAGCTCTGCCAGCTCTTTCCCCAGCAGCTCACCTTTGTGGTAGCCCATCATCCTTTCGAAGGCTGGGTTGACATACTGTTAACAGAAGGGGTAAAGCTCAGTGCAGGGACACGAGGCAGGGATCACAAAATGTCTGCATGCCCTGCCCTGAAGGAAAGCTTGTTGTGTCACACAGGCAAGAAGTTCCCCGAGCAAATGTGCTCTGTGCAGGTGCGGCTGTCTGCTCCATCCCCAGCCCCCCTGGAGTAGATGCCTCCCGCCTGAGCAGCAATTTTTTCATTCAATCACCATCCTGCCCCCCTGCAGGAAACTCTTTAGCAGGAAAAGAGCAGGAAGCCCTCATCTAGCAGTACCAGCCTCTGGGGGACCTCATTCATCATCCACCGCCCATGAATAAGGAAAAACTCAGAGGGGGAAGAAAAACAGAAAGCAAAAGAAACTAAATAATTGGAACTCAATTTGACAGGTTGTGGCTTATATTAGTCACCTCTCAACAAGGCAGCAGTTTGCTCTCTTGGGACTCCTTTCCCATTGCCACTATCTGTTAATCAATGCTGTGAGTTGGGGCCACTTCTGGTCTAATCTGAACAATAAATTCCATTAACTGGCTTGGGCAGGAGGCAGCCTTGAAGTGCTCCATATGGGGCAGGTGTGAGGAGGGGCTCCCCTGGGCACACACTGGGGCCAGCAGACTCAGAGGTTTCCTTCCAGAATTCTGTCCAGGGTCCTGGAAATTAGAGCTGTTACCTCAGGTGACTCCAACCTCCTGTCCCCACCCCCAGTTTCTTTTCAAAGAACAGTCACCAGATGGGGAGCTGAGTGCAGGAGGACAAGCGGCAGGGAATGTGGGGACAATGTGAACGTAATGCTTGTGGGTCGAGGATGTCTGTGGGCATAATTTATATCCATCTGCTGCTTCAGAAACGTTCGAGCCAACTGCAGTCACTCTTGCCCTCCACCATAATGACAGCAGTCACGGACACTGGGGGGCTATTCCCTTGGAAACATAGCTTCTATTATCACATTCTATTTACTGGGAGTTGAAGGGGTCGGGAGGATGCTCTGGCCATCACCCCTTTGGGAGTGGCTGAAGAGGAGGAGATCATGACACTGTCTTCACGGATCTCCAGATCCATCCTGACCTCATCACTTGCACTGTGGACCCACAGCTCCCTGGCCCATCCCTGTAGGCTGCTGAGCTGTCTGCACATCTCCCTCATCTCTGGGCCTTTCCCTAAGTGCTCTCTCTGCGTAGAATGCCCTTCCCCATCTCATTGCCTCACCGACTCCAATTCATTCCTCTCCTCCTCCAGGAAGCCCTCCTTGACCCCCTGGCCAGTCTGAGCTGGGGCCACTCCTAAGAGATCCCAATGACTCCTGTGCAAACTTCTAGTGACTTATTACACGGAACTTAAGATTTTGTTCACTTTCTGTCACACCAGACATTAAAATCCTCAAGGGAAAATATCACCTTGTTTTTATCTTTTTATACTCAGGACTGTTTGGTAAATTTATGATGAATGAATAGATAATATTAGAGAATGTGTTGTTTTCCTTATTTGTTGGCTATATTCTCATACATTTTCACAAATGTTTATTCTGCCTTACCCATTAGGTTCCAAATATGGGTAGAAGTCATGCCCCTTCTTTCATGCCAGGGTTCCTGTAAGCTCAGAATATAGCAGGTACTCTAGGACATGGACTCTGGAGCCATGGCATTCAAGCTCAAATCTTGGCTTTGCCAATTACTAGTTATATAACCATGGGCAAATTATTTAACTTTTCTGGTCCTCCATTTCCTCAGGACATAATAGTAGTACCTGACTCATAGGTTTGTTTTAAGAAATAAATGAGTATGTGTAAAATGCTTAGAACTGACCCTGGCACATGGTAAGTGCCATGTAAGTGTTTTAAAGCAAATATATAGATAGTTTAGATAGATGGAGGCATGGAGGGGGGAGGGATAGACAGATAGACAGATAGATAGACAGACAGACAGACAGACAGACAGACAGGCAGGCAGTATTGTTCCTAGATTTTAAGTGCTACTGCCTGAACTCTGAAGACGTGCACTCACAAAGAGTCTAACTATTCAGTTGGAGTGCCCTGTGAAGCACGCTGGTATCAAATAAGAATGTGTATGAAATATCCATCCCATCCATGATGACTCATCCTCGAAATCTATAGCACAAAGGTCATTTTAGTATCCCCCTTCATATGGCATCCTATATTCAGCATCTTCCTCCTCCTTCCTGTTTTGAGATTTTATTTCAGATTGCTGATGTATTTTTAAAGGGAACATGCAGAGGTTCCCTGAGGAAAACCCTGTAATGTCTTATTTCAGAATCCAAGTTTTCAATGCATTGACTCTTCCTCCATCTCCCCTGTACAGGCACCTGCTGTCCTCATGCCCCTGTTTCTCTCTGTTGATGGTAAAGGCTGGGAGATGACTAATACCATAATTAGATGCCATATTACCTCTGCCAGAGATACAGGTTTCCTAACCACCAATTGCTAACTGTAGAATGAAGGACTCAATGCCCTGTTCAAGGAGTTGGCTGTTAGATTACCAGAGGAGACGCTGGGGAGAGGGAGGGAGCCCTTTTCCTAATCACAGCCCAGCAGCTCACCGTTGAATGGGGAACCGCAAAGCAAACGAGTTTCAGCAGGAGAATAGATTGTGCAAGTCTGGGGAGATGCGGGATTTGTGCTTGGCCTGTAACAGAAACATGTCTGGCTTTCTCTGCAGTCCAGGAGGCAGACCCAAGGGCAGGAGGGCAAATAATAACCGGCAATATGAGGAAGCCTCAAGGAGCAGCCAGAAAAACAAATTCTAAAAATGCAGCCTAATAGAAAAGCAGGTAGGAAGGCTTGGGAGTTGGAAAGACATGGCTACTTATTTTGGTGCCAGTACTTATTACTAGGGCTTTCCTTGGATAAGTTCCTTGACCTTGCTGGGTCTCCGTTTCCTCATCTGCACTACAGGACAATTATGTCTCTTTCATTGGGTTACTGAATGGAAATGAGATAACCTAATGAAAGTGCTGATGACAAGGCCCAGGGATGCTGGGCTGCTGGTGTTATGGGTCTGGTACGAGAGCAGGGTGTCTGTGCGTGCACTGGGAGGTGCAGAGGAGACGAATGTGAGGCTCCTGCCGCGGGGGTCACTGTGCTTGCCCACTGTCTTTGGTGCTCTACTGATGACAGCAAGTGCGCCTTACTCTCAGTGTCACTAAGAACCAACTGTAGTCAGGCCAGTACCGATTAGTGGAAAGTCTGCATTTTGGAGGATTTTTAAGTATAGATGTCTTAGTTTCCAACAATTATAATAAGAAAGCCTTATTTCAACAAATATTTGTCTACTACACACATTTCCTCAGGAAGATGACTTTAGCATAAGAGTGCTTTATAATTAGAATACCAAGTACAGGCAAATACATAAGCTCTTTGAAAATATTCTCTTCCCATAGACATTTATAAGCATTTACTCTACAATTTTTATTTACTTCTGTGTAAATACTGTCTTCACAGATGGTCCAAAGAATTTACCTCATCTCTGTCAAAGAAATTGCAGGTTCTGCTCTGAATTACTAATAGTTTATTCTTTATTGAATACCTAATGCTTAGCTTAAGTCCATCAGTATTCTTTGCACACTTTGATTTTCCTTTCTCCAAAGAAAATGTACTAATATGTGAGAATAATGGCAGAGTACTTCAAAAAGGATGGTTCAAACTGGAAAGGTTCTATTTTTGACATCTAATGATATAAAGTGTTTCCTTCCATACCTGAATCACGTGGTCATCACTCGTTATTTCTATGGCTTCATGACAGTGGTCTAATGCTGTAAACACTGAATTACAGGCCCTAGAAGTTGCAAAAGATTAGAGTTAGTTCTTCTATAAAAACTGTTCACATTTCATCTGTTAATTTAATAAAGTAAACAGATCCCAGATTCATTAAAACCATGTACTTTTTGTTAGGCTATGGCCTGAATGTTGGTATTCCCCCAAAATTCATATGTTGAAACCTAATCACCAAGGTGATGGTATTAGAAGGTGGAGCCTTTGGGAGGTAATTAGGTTATGAGGCTCCACTCTCGTAAATGGGATTAGTGCCTTTGTAAAAGAGGCTCAGGTGAGCCCCCTTGCCCTTCCACCCTGTGAGAACACAATGAAGGGTGCCATCTATGGGGAACTGGCCTTCACCAGACACTGAACCTGCCAGCACCTTGATCTTGGACTTCTCAGCCTTCAGAACTGTCAGCAATAAATTCCTGTCATTTATAAATAACCCAGTTCAAGGTATTTTGTTACAGCAGCTCAGGTGGACTATGACAGTTATGTGTATATGATACAAAAAGAAGGATCGCAGGTGAGCCAAATGTTCACGGATTGTGGAACAAGCTGTTTGTGTGCTTAGTGAAACTCCAACACCAACATGAGAATGAACATGAGGAGGAGACTGCTCTGTAAGTCCCATATGTTCTATGTTAGTGAAGTTCTTCTGTTTCATTCATAGTCATGGTCATGGAGAAGTCAAATCCTATTGGTTAGGAGAACATAGTTAGGCCCAAATTGGATCTGAGGTATTCTGGCCTTTTGCAACAGACACAGACACATTTTTTCTCCTTTCTTACTTTTGTGCTGTCAATTTGCTTCCAACCACCCACTAGCATGACGAGAGGCAAATGCAGCAGGATTCCCCTTGCCTACTTCATGGTATCTATGTGGCCCTCCAGGGTGTATTTTCCTTGGTGACCTTTTCGGTATATCCAGAATATTTGAAATCAGACTCATTTCCTTGGCTATAATTTTAACTAACTTCTAAATCTAGAATAACTCCAAATACAGTAAGTTATTTACTGTCCAACACAGCAAATATGTAGCTAGGGCTTTGTTACTTATACTGTTTAAAGAATCCCAAAGAAGGCTTTCTTAAACATTACAAAAAGAAAAAAAGAAAAGGAAAAATATTGATTTACTGGATTCACATTTCTTCTTATAAAACAGACTCTTAAAACGTTATTTTTTCCACTCATAAAGGCTGTCTAACATGGCAGCCCTGTTTTGATCTATTTATAGGAAAGAAGGCAGAAAAAACTGGGTGAAATCAGACTATTTATTTCCAGTTTGGGGACTGGGGGCAACTTTTTATCTTCTCTGACCCTTGGTTTCTTCATCTGTAAAATGAGAATAGTTATTTGTATTTGACAGGTTTTTATAAGGATCAAAACAGTTTATGTCAGGCATTTCTCAAAGTACTTGGAACAATACAAGAGTTCAACACATGCTACGTACGTGTTATTATTGGTAAGATCACAGAGTAATATTTCTTTGTTCCCTAAGGCTGTCAAAAGCCTTTGGTGAAAAGAAAAATGAATGATAACCTATCTTTTCTCATGAGTATACCTGAAATGTCAAACCAAGAACTATATTCAATAATAGCAAGGTAACCTGCACGTGGAGAGGATTTTAGCCCCCTGAAGGGTGGCATTCCTATGGCTGCAGATATGAAAATATCACTGCATGAGGGTAAGTAAAACAAGTAATCATGATGTGGGTGAGCAGAGCAGAGGAGAATACCAACCTAACTCGACTGAAATTCCTGAGTGGTGTAGTATATTTTCGTACTTAAATTGCTCCCATCCACCTAATTTGAACTTTATACTGCCTTATTACCACCACTGCATTTGTAAACATGACCATTTAAAATAAGAAAAAAGAATGAAAGAGGACCTTAAAACTGTCACCAAAGTCTGCCCCGCCTCTCAAGAGGCAAGCAAGCACTAGTCTTATCAAAAGTATTTTCCAGGCACCTGGCCCAGACTGGACTCAGCAGTGACTATCTTTCAGAAGTTACACATGGGAAAACAAAGTCAATGTGAGCTAATTTGTTAACTTTGAGAGCTGGATAATTATGCTGTAATTGACACATTTTATCGAATAATAAATTCCTCTCTTACCTAAGTATTTTCTCTAAAGTACCTGTATATCTCAACTAAGTACATGAACAGGTACTTCAGAGTATTATCATTTTTGTCAATTCAAGAGGCTGCCTTTATATAAGATCTTAGATCCAACCTCCAATTTTAACTATTAAACATTCATTTCATGATTATCCACAAGGCATAAAATATCCAATTAGTATATTGCTGAAAAGGACAATGCAAATTCTTGTGGATAGTTGAAGTAAAAGGACATCTGTAGGAGCAGTGTATTATTTTCCCCTGTGGCAGACACTACCAGACTGCAATGTTTATTTGGGCTTTTAACCTCTTTTGGTTGATGATTCTATTCAAATAAACCTGCAGCAAAATGGGGTAATCACTTTGAGTCCCATTTCTAGAGTTTGGGAACTTAATTGTTTGTATTAATTATTCATACTCTTTAGGCAGAAGAACCTTAACTTTATTAATTTTCTGTTCTTGGGAACCACACACCTCTGCATCTCAAATATCTTTATTTTTATCCTTCAGGTTAAGTAGTTGAAAAATTGGAAAAAGAAATAGAAGGGAAAGCTAACCTGGGTGTGGAAACACAGGAAGTATGGACACTATAATCATTTCCCTGTACCTTCCTAAGGCTCTTGAAGGTCCAGAGGGGAAAAGCAAATATTACAGGCTTCCAGGTATAATGTCTACAAATAACATAGTGCAAGTGGGGTGCAAAGAGCACCAGACTGAAGATCAGGACACCTGAATTCTACTCTAGCACTGCCACAAACACATTGAGCAGCTGTGATTATGTCAAAAGCCTCCTCTGTCAATTGTGGCCAGGGTGGTTGGGTTATATGATCTCCTGTGTCCCTTCCAAAGGAGCTCTCTCTAGATTCTACTAAAACCACACACACACACACACACACACACACACACACACACACACACACACACACACACACACACACACACACACACACACATTGAGGCTGCCTGGAACAAGGGTAGCACTGGGCAAGGTGGTGGCTTGAAGAGAGGAGATTCTGAATGCAAGGCAACACCCCAGCAGGGGTCTTGGATGAATGGTGGTGGGGAGGGGGGCGGTGAGTGAGGCAAGGGGATCATGGACTTGCTACTCATTGGCACTCATTCCTGGGCAATGATGCAGTAGGGGCAGTTATTTTAAGCCTTCACAGCTCAGTTTCCACTCTCAGAACACAATGGCTGTCACACATAGCCCATGTGAGGATAAAGTGCTCTATGAATATCTGTTAATAACGAGATATGTAGTGTTCCATGAAATACAGGGTTCATTCATCAGAAACTGATTCTTTCTAAAATCAAGGACTGCTACTGTCTTAAGATCTGGAGTGAAATAAACATGATGGTTTGGGTTTAACTCCTAGACTGACTAATGTTGAAACAATAGCTGGTACTGCACTAGCATAAACTAATCAGCTTAAACTCTTGATAAGTAGCTAAATCATAATATTCATTTTAGATAAAATAGGTCTTTTCATGATGAAGAGGCATAAGAGCATTAGAAGAGATAAGTGGTCATTATTTAGCCCAGATTATCCTAGACACTCTCCATTTCATGAATTCTTCTGTTCAACAGAGTAATTCATCAAATGTATACAGAAATATGATTTAGTTCTTACATGTTTAAAAACTATTCTACATAATGAAATCTTAAAAGTAGACCATATCTTTTGTTTGATCAGATCAGAAGATCCTTTATTTTCTTGGTTAAGTAAGTATGGTCACCATATATGAAGACCTGGACAGAAGTGTCCACTTTCAACATTCAACATCATCCTGCAGCACAGACTGTCCTTGCAGAATGACAGTAATGTTACATATTTAGCTGCAGCTGGGGGCGGAATTGTAGGGAAAAGTATTACATAATTAGACTATAATTATTCTGGCATTGTATAATAAAGAACCTCATTTTCCCAGTCTGCAACAAATGACATAATTGCTTGCCTGCCTCAGGGTGCAGGCAGATGCCCTAGATGTCCTTGAATGCCCTATGGAGCTGGGGGAAGGTCATGGCATGGGTCACTGTCCCTCCCATCTGCTGGGACCAGATATAGTATACCTGTGGAGATTCACACCATGTGCATGGGTGCACACACACCCAGAAAGAGAGAGAACTTGGTAAGGTTGAGGCAGAACTGGCCAAAAAGCAACAGCTTAAACTGGTGTAGGAGGTAAGAGGTTCCTCATGCCACGCAAACCCTCCTCCCAGGTCCACCACCTTCCTGGGTCAAGTCTGTTCACCAACTCCATATGGATTTGTTTTAAGAACATGAGCCTTTTCACTATGACCTCAACAATGGGTCCAACTCCCCCAACCAGTTTCAGGCAGTGAGGGGTGAGAAGTTACAGTACATACATAGTGTTAGGTTCTTAGAAACTTGCATTAGGTACTTAGAAACTTGCAAAGTTCTGAATCTGATAATACCTTGAGAAATTTTCAGCACCCTGGCTCTAAGCAGATTTCATCAGCACAATAACCTGAAGCCTTTTCTTCATGCCATTGTTGGCTGGGGATGTGTTCTTCAAATTGCCAAGCCTGCCCTTGCCCTGCTCACCATGGACAAGGTGCCCCTAACATCCCTGAGATAGCCCTACAATGCCCTGATGTACATTGCAGAGTCTGTATTAAGTCACCTCCTGCCATCTAACATATGCCATCACATTAATGCTGCCTAAGAAAACAGAAGCACTTATTGAAAATAAAATGAGGGAACTGCCCATCAAAGCAATAAGGTGTTGTGCTGCTCATTTTTTTTTTTTTGTAGATAATATAGGTTCAAGAATTAAACCACAATGAAATCCCTCTTTTGCTAATTCTATTTATTGTACAAACATCTAAAATAAAAGTATTAAGTCTTTTTATCCTCATTTAAAAACAGTAGAGACCCCCCAGGAATAAAAAAATTAACATACATCATTAAAAAGCATAAATTGCTGATGTAGAGACAATGTGGCTTTCTAGAAAAATTCTATGAAGTTCTCTGAAGCTAATAAACATAGAAAAAATGATGTTTAACTCACTTATACATTCAAAAAGTCTTTGGCAATATTCCTCCTCAAAGGATGTTAAAATACTTGAATTTCCAAAATATCTGAATTCCCACTGGTTTGAGATTATTTTTTTAAAATACTTTTTTACCTAAGAAAGTGACTATTTATCCCCACATTTTATTTCTTAGAGCTCTATTTCCACCAAGAAGTGACTTCCCTGACCAGAGTGCACCCTGGGAGAACCTGCTTCTGTAGGTTTATGCCAATCCATTTTGCTTCCCAGGGACAGAGGGCAATTAAGATTAAAAGGATTTGGTAATCTTTGAATACAAAATAAGTAATCAAGAGAAGAAATATAATCATAACAGTGAAATGTTATCTTACTTATTCCCCTGTCTTCTCAGTTGGCCAGAGAGAGAAGCCATACCAGGGACTTTCCTGGCATCCTATAGCCAGAAGCTGCTAGGGACTGGCCCTTCCCAGGGCCATGGGTGGAGAAGAGCCTTCTCCTTCCCCTGATCTCTGGTTCAAGGAGGGTGAGCTGAAGAAATCAGGGTCAGAAGAACATGCTAGAGTGAGCCTGAGCAAAACCAGGCAGGAGCTAGAACCTTGGTATTCCCAGAAGGCCCAGAAGCAGAGCATCCCACAATCCAGCATCTGCCAGCAGCCAGACACTAACAGAATCTCATCCCAGGACTGAGCACTGGTGAGAAGCCTGTTCTTAAAGCACTGTGTATCTGTCAAGGAACTTAAAACCTGTTTCTTGAAGATATATCATCCATATCGAGGCCACAAATAGACTTCATGAAATTGCTATTGTGTTTCATAGCAATTATTATGGTTAGCATAATAAATGTACCCATTGGTTTGCCCCATCCATAACAATCCAAGTAGAAATTTATAAATGTTGAAAGTAGAAAGCAGAAAGTAATCCTCAAAGGCTACTCTTAATCTTGATCAAATTGCATAAAAGCTAAACAGTACTTTCCCTAGGTTATAATTTTAAAACTGCTGTAAATAGTGGAAAATACTGTCAAAAAGAAGAAATGCTTCCAATTTCTCCTATTATATTAAGGGGCCCCCAGTTTAGATACTGCTGTTTACCAGCTGCCATTACCTGTTTAATAGCTTCAAAATCCCTGGGATTCAGATATGAACCTGTAAACATCAGTGACAGATAAGATTTTCTAAAGAACTGTTAACCTCGTGTTCCTGTCTTATTTTGGCACATACCGTAATTTGAACTGTGAGCGAACTTCCCCATGCTCTATTTGAATCAGTTCATTATAGCAAGCAATTATGTTGCTATTTTCCATAAATCTCTGAAAAGAAAGCAAAGATAATACATAAGACATATAAAATTACTTCTTAGAGAGTCAAACAGAGAAACTTAGTTGTTCTCCCAGGTAACTGTTATATAAGACAACTAGTAGGTAAGATGAGATGAAATAAAACAGTGTTCAAGGGGTTTGAAATGCTTGTTTAGCTCCCTTTATAACGAAGGTGAGATAAACTTCATAGTGAATGCTCACAGGAAAACAAGCACACAAGGGCACAGAATACCTCCCCAACAGTGTTAATTACTGAAAGGTTTTTGCTTCATATTGCACTAACAAAAATCATCTAAAACTCAACACTTGACATGTTCAGTGTGCACCACACTATCATTCATTTCTTTCAAGGGAGGAGGCTATTCTTTGCTTCCTCCTAATTTTCTGAGTGCCTAATGCAGAACGCCACATGTGATAGCCATTTAAAACTCAGTGAACTCAACAGCAAAAGACTAACAAGCCAGTCAAAAAATGGACAAAGGACTTGAACAAACATTTCTCCAAAGAAAATATACAATGGCCAAAAAGCATATGAAAACATGCTCAACATCATCAGTCATTAAGGAAATGCAACCAAAAGCACAATGAGATGCCACTTCATACCCAGTAGGATGGCACTAGAATGAAAAAAAAGGGGGGGAAATAATAAGTGTTGGCAAGGATGTGGAGAAATTAGAATGCTTGTACATTGCTGGTGGGGATATAAAATGGTCCAGTTACTGTGGGAAAATAGTTTGAAAGGTCCTCAAAAAGATAAACATAGAAATACCATGTGACCCAGCAATGCCACTCCTAGGTATATACCCAAAAGAACTGAAAACCAGTACTCAAACAAATACTTGTAAATGTATGTTCATAGCAGCACTATTCACAATAGCTAAAAGGTAGAAACAGCCCAAATGTCCATCAGCAGATGATTGGATAAGCAAATTGTGGTATATACATATAATGGAATATTATTCAGCCATCAAACAGGAATGAAATACTGATTCATGCTATAACATGCATGAACCTCATAAAATTGCTAAGTGATAGAAACCAGACACAAAAGGTCACATATTGTATGATTCCATTTATGTGAATTATCTCAATGGTCAACCTATAGAGTCAGAATGCAGACTGGGGGTTGCCAGGGCTGGGGGGAGGAGGACTGGGAGTGACTGCTTAATGGGAACACAGTTTCTATTTGGCGCTGTTGAAAATGTTTTATCACTAGATAAAGGTGGTGGCTGCACAACATTGTGAATATTTTAAATGTCACTGAATTGTTCACCTTAAAATAGTTCATTTTAGTCTTACTTCAATTGAAAAAAAAAGGCTTTCATGGATTTATATTAAAAAAAATTAGTGGATGAGTCAACAGATGGATAAGCAAATGACAAAGTTGAGGAAGATCAACACATATTGTCATTCAAAGAACGATTAAGCATCCACATGTGCTACGCAGAAGCTGCTTAAGCCCAGCGCTTGAAGGAGTGTAGGACCTTAACAATCCCAAAGTAATTTTTTTTTTGCATTTCTTAAATATATTGCATTGCTTGCTGCAGAATATACAAGAAATTGAGCACTTCTCTTACAGGAACATATCAATACTTAATGAGAAATAATCAAATCACAAAAAAATAGCAAGTAAAAAATAATAAGGGAACAGATTTAAGGACAGCTCTACTTAGGAATGGGGGAAATACCTTGCATTTTAATTTACAAAAAAATACACATCATGCAAATATTTCTAAGCATATGACTGGCAAGCTATTCAGTAGAAGATAAACGAAATTCTGAAGTATTCCAAACTACCCAACCACATTCTTTTGCCTCTCAGATAGCTAGACAAGTAGAGGGGGAGACTACCAGGTCCTGCTGAAACATGCAGTCGGCACTCTGTATTCAACCCACCACAGATCGAAAATGTAGTTAGGCCTATGATGGCTGTGTCTGTACTGAACACGTACAGATTTTTTTCTTGTCATTATTTCCTAAACAATACAGTAGAACAACTATTTACATAGCATTTACAATGTATAAGGTATTATATGAAATCTATAATTTAAATCTAGAGATGATTTAAAGTGTATGGGAAGATGTGCCTAGCTTATATGCAAATACTATCAGAGACTAGACTATCTGTGGATTTTGGTGTCAATGGGGGTCCTGGAACCAATCCCTGCCAGATACCAAAGGCTGATTGTATATTTCTTAGATTTCCTTCAACCAAGTTGGCCAGAGAAAGAACAATCCCTCTCCCAGCTCCTGTCTTACATGTACTCACACACATGTCCACACATCTTGAATGGATGGCTTCTCACCGGGGAATACCTTCAAAGCCCCCTGACTTTCCCTGGTCCCCTGGTCCCCTTTTATTCCATGTGGAAGCTAAGAAGGGCTAAGGAAAGAGGGGGAGGCATAAATATACACAGAAGAGAAATGCCTTCTCTTTGATTTACAAAGCAAAATTAAACATAGTTAAGTTCAACTTGAGCTTTTAGATGTGTATAAATGATATATCAGCCTATAACAGAGCTCTGAGGGTTATCTGATGCTTTGTAAAACCATAAAAAAATTCTGTGATAAAATAAGTTTTGAAAATGTTGGGATAAACAGAGTTAACAGGTTTCTTTACTACAGGAGTTCTCAGAGCATTCGATATGCTAATGTGCAACATTGCTAATGAGCACTGAGGATTCTCAGGAAAGGGAGGAGGACCCAACTCTTCACTGGTTCCCCAAACTTATTTGACCACAGAAACTTTTTTTCTTGGAACACCTTTTAAGAGCTTTTGGAAAACTAGTGTTCCATGGAATAGTTTGGGAAATACTCCTTTAGTGGACCCAATGTGGAGTTCGAAGTTATATAACTTACATTTGCATCTTGACTTCATCAAGAGTGTGAGCTCTGGCAAGCTACTTAGTTGTTTTGAGCTTGTTTCCTCCTCTGCAAAATTGGAGAAAATATCAAATCCCTCACACGTAGAGGAGGATTAAGTAAATCACCTGGAACTGGGCCTGACGAATAATATATCGTAGTTCCCCACTTCCTACTCCACAGGAAGCCTCTCCAGGGAGAAGCATGTCCTACATCCATGCCCCCGCATGCCTAGCACGTTGCACTGCACATAGTCAGAGCTCCATAAATATTTGTTGAATGGAATAAGCATCATTATTTAAAAAAAAAAAAAAAGAGGCACAAAAAGGTTGATATAAGAACAGCTGCAACTGCCCTTTGCTAAGATGCTGGTTTCTAAAAGGCTCAGCGAGGACTGAGCATCAGTACAGTCAGCTGCTTGCACACAGCTCCAAAGGTTTCAAGGGGAGTTGTTGTGGGATATTTGATGGCACAATTTGTTCCCAGATCCCCACTCAGGGACCACAGACTGAAACACCGGCCAATTAGCTAGCAACACAAGGCTGAGTTTCAGCAAATGATTTAATACAATCAAAACAACTTGGAGAAGGGAAACAACCTCATGCAAGGCAAGAATAGCTGGCATATTTGGAAAGGTGCTTGGGTAGAGAGTAGCCAAAGATAGGATTTTGCCCAAAAAAGGAGAACAGCCACCTGGAGATCAGCCTCAGCTGATCCTGGGCCACAGTAGCTCAGGAAAACCACTGTAAGTGCAGTGTGCTTCCCTTGGAAAGAGCCCAAGTTCTGGGGGCACCCTAACTTTACTGGTAAATGGCCTCCATCAGACCCAGTGCTGAAGAACACCAGGTGGCCCCTGACAGGGACTGTTTTTCATGCTCCCGCCAAGGGTTTTACTCATGGTGGCCGACTGCAAAAATCGGTAACATATCTGAACAAAGGAAAATGAAACACCCCAGAGCATCACAGACAGGTTACAGAATGCATAAAAAGGAAACAATGAAACTTTTGTTAAATTTTCTTAATAGCAAACCAAAGAGTGCCAATTGTTTCTCCCAAGCTTTGCTGGGAGCAGATGCACAATCTCCATCCTCTAGGCAAGACGCTATCACTTCAAACGACCCTGATCTCTAAGCCAGTTGGAGGTAGGACCACTGAACTAAAAACAGAATTCCAAAAGGACACTAGACAGCACTTAGGTGGGTCCTAATTGATAAGACCTGTGGTGTGTCATTGCTTATCCTCCAGTCAGCCCCCAGGTAGTGAGGAAAACCTTCATCCTCCCACTCGGCCAGGTCCTGACTCAAACTTGAAAAAGACAATTTGGGGACGGGATGGAGGTGGGTGTCAACATCACATAGAAGAACTATGAAGCCTGTGGATAATTTTAAAGTTATTTCTTAGGAAATGAATGAGTAAAGGAATTAAGTCTCAGCCACATGGCTTCTTTGCTTATTTTCCTTTTGCATCTCTCCGTTCCAGACTCAGAAACATTGTCCTATGCATTCTCATTAAGATATAGCACATAAGAATAGCTTTC
This sequence comes from Cynocephalus volans, assembly GCF_027409185.1. Taxonomy (NCBI): domain Eukaryota; kingdom Metazoa; phylum Chordata; class Mammalia; order Dermoptera; family Cynocephalidae; genus Cynocephalus; species Cynocephalus volans. Next base: position 65,088,551 of record NC_084461.1, on the reverse strand, counting down.
ATAACCAAATGTCAACTCTTGCGAGAAGACAAGACAGAGAGGAGGGAAGTGTTAGAAGAGTGAGAAATCTTGCTAGCTAGAAACATTCATTTCCATTACACATTGTGAACCACTACACTACCTGAAATCTTTTTGATAGCACTGCTACTTCCACAGTGCAGCATACCAATGCACAAAACAACTGCATCGTAAAGCCAGTTTCTGCTTCTCTGAGTTCTACAAACAAGAGGGATATTTTTTCAAGCCCAGGGTAGCAAAGCACCATTATTTAAAGCACCCAATGGAATTTTCATAATTCACAAAGCACAGGCAGTATCCTATTTCTGAAGGAATGCATCACACCATCTATTCAAGATTCAGATTACTCCTATCAAAAGACCTTGAAATGCTGGGTAAGCCTATTCTTTAGTTTGCTGGTAAGTCTACTTGGAATAATCAAACTTAACCTTCGGGTTGAATATCAGTGTTATTCATATTTGTAGTTGTCACTCAAAAGAATTTTCCTTGGCTGATGTTAATGGTTTGAACCAGGAGTTCACAGGATCTATAGCTGTCATGGGCCTATCCCTAGGCTATAAGCTCTGTTGCAGGCCCTGGTGAACAGAGCCCTGGGTGTCAATTTGGTAGACTTATCTATATATAGTCACACACACATTGAATCTAATTATCAGAACTGATTTAAATGAGATTACTTTGGGACTACAGAATTTTGACTTGATATCATCAGATGTATTTTTATGTCATTACGTTTCTGTTGCTAAGATATATGAAGAAAATCCAGAGAGAGAAAAAGGCAAAAGCTTGACTAGCAGTTGCTCGTTACTGTCCCATGGGAACACAGTTACTTCCTTTCCCCTTCGCGATTCTCTGTGGCTGTCTTTCTTTGCTGTTATGGACGAGTCAGGGGTAAGGCTCCTGCACCTGACAGAGGTGATGGTTCATCTCATACGTACCCTGTTGAAGCCTGCATGGAGAAGAGGAAGGACTGAGTCCTCTTCGTGGTCATCTGATCTGCAGCAAAGTAGAAAATGTGGTCACTCAGAAGATACAAACCAGGATTCCTCACACTGAAACATGGAGAGAGAGCAATGAGGCCACATACATTAGCTCTAAGAGTGGCTTCCTGACCAGCATGTGCCCACAGGCGCACCTGCCTTCAGGAACACACACCCCGCATCTGCCTTCGAGATGCAAATAGAACAAAAATGGTAGAGAAAACACCAGCAGTCTGCCTGAAAGTGTCACGCTGGTGCACATGAGTGCCGTCTCCAACTCTGGGCTGCCAGTTAAGGTTGGAGCAAAGGCAGGGGAACAGTCCTACAAAGGGACACATTAGGGCACTGCTCATCCCGCTTTGCTATACCCGAACCTTCTGGAAGCACAACTCCCACCCCAAGACCTGGCTGGGTGCAGCTCTCATGTGAGGAAGACGACCCACATTACAGGCTGCAGGACCCACAGCCAAATCGAAAAGAAGTGTCAGCAAGAATGCAAAGTTCAAAGAGAGAAGAGAAAACAAAAAATGTAAGAGTCACTCATTTCTCAAGAAGGTTCCTTTCCTGAGCCTCCAGTTGGGTCCCAGGACTTCAGTCTGAGTACAAGGAGGGGGTGTGAGCTGGCTTTTCACGAGGATACGCTGCTGCTGGGCTTTCACCATTATGAAAGAGAAATAGTGTCCCTGAGACAACCTCAAGTAACATGGGGTACACACCCTGAAAATCAGGGAAGAAAAACGGAATAAAAGGGACTAGATGGAGATGCAGGTGGAAGACAGGAGGAGAAACCCCAGCGTTTATTTGAGGCATTACTCATGGCTGATGTCTGCACTACTGGGAAAAGCAGTCTCCCTTACTCCTTTTTCCTTCAGGAATTCGAGGTTCTACATTCTCTGGAAGATAAATCATGAGAGGCATAAAAAGGGTTCCAAAGGTATTAATAATGTTCTAGTTCTTAAAGTGGGTGACACAAACACAAGTATTTGTTTTATTATCGCCCTAAATATGAAATATTTTATAATAACAATAGAAAAAAAAGGTGAGAAATCATATCAACTAAGCCATAGTAAACCATTACTTGTCAAGGACTAGTAAACATTTTTGCTATATCAGTAGGAAAAAAAAAAAAGAAGGTTTAATTCTTGAGCCCATAGAGTAAGCCAGGCTTGGGGGAAATGCTGTGTGGCTAATACATTTCTGGTATCCATGGCCACAACCCGAAGACCCTGTTAAGATCTCAGGGTGGCCAGAAGATCAATGTAAGACAGGCTGAAGGAGGCTGATTTCACATCTCAGTTCCCTTCACTCCTTCCCCTTGGGATGTCATCTCCCACTAGGATGGCGAGGCATAAGGAATCAGTGGGAACAGTTTTGTCACTTTCTTTGGGCCATAGCTGTAGTAGGTATCAAAGGTGAAGAGACAGCTCTTAAGTTGAGAGGCTTAGAGAGTGGTATGGAAGCAGGAGTCTTTGGTAAGGGTGAGACTTTGAAGCCATGATTTCCTACTTTACCAATATGAATGAGGAATGAGGTATTTCAAGTCTCCCCTGGGCCAGGCTTGCCCAGGGAGCCCTAAACTTGAGTTTTTGTATTGGCAGCTCCTTTGTTGCAGAATCTGTACCAAATGCCACAATGGGGCCAAATCCAATAGGTCCTAGGCCCTAATTAAGATCTCATTTTCTCTTAAGCTAATGACATCCATTAAGTATCTACAACAAATTTTGTTACTTGCAAAGATTCCAACCATTGCAGCTTGTACAAAAAACTTTTTTTTTTCTTGCTGCCTCTTTTAAGTGCTGGCCATTTCAGCCAATAAACCCAGCAGAGCAGTTTCTCATCCTGCAGTCTCACTGCACCTGCCGCTCAGTCCGTCTTTGCCTTCAGACACTGGCATAAACCCTACTGTCCCACTTCTGGCCACAGAACTGTCCCATCACCAACTTCACAATCCTTTTCTTACAGAGGATGTAGTGCCTCTTTGATCTCATGCTATAATTTGTTTCTTCTTCAGTGCAAAACAAGCATTTCCCCATCTCTTTTCTTCACAGAAAAAAAGATAAACTGGAACAATGTTCTTTCCAAACTCCTCTCCTCCTCAGATTTTCCATTCATTTCTGGCATATAATGGGTAAACTTTTTTCCTGAGGTGTAAAAGTATGTGCTAACAGCAATCACATATGATAGAGAGAAAAAAGCCTAAGTATTTCCAGAAACTCTTGAAACAAACAAAACCCCCAAAGCAAGATCGGCTGGTATTCCAGGGCCCTGGACTTGCCCATCTCTTTGCTAGCTCAAAAGCTGGATGAGCTCAGACAAACATTTCAGAAGGAACAGTACTACTCCCAGCTGGGCATGGGAGGTGAGCTTACGCTTGTGAGACCACCGCCAGGATCACTGTGTGCTCGGAGGGATTGGTGGCCCGGATCGACCTGCAATGAAAAGGTTCCAAGTCAAACAAGGTGATCTGGGCTTTGTTACATTAAACGAATGTGGATCTTTTTCACATTGAAAAATGGCACAAGATCAAATTTTTTCTCTAAAGAAAAAGTTTCAAAACACAAGGAAGATAACAAAGAAAGATGCCCTTTAAATTAGGAAATCTCATTTTATTTTTTTAAGAAAATTTTTAAACTCCTTGGCAATTATCCAACAGGTCAGACCTGCCAATTTTCCACTTTGAAAACTGGCAAATCCCACTTAAATTTCATGTTTTTTGATCAAAATTCCATTCTGAAAAAAAAAAAATTGACAGTCCTACAATCTTCTAGTTAACAGTTTGTTCTTGGGGCGGGGGGTGGGGGGTTAATTGGATTGGTTCTTTTTCCTTTTAAAATAGTAGATAGTTCAGAAAGTTGGCCTTATAATAAAAATAAAAGCACTAGCTGGCAGCTGGATCTACAAATGCAGGTGAAAGCCTGTTAAAGACGGTACAAAGAGCCACCCAAACTTCTTGGTGGTACTGTTGTTTGTGCTTAAATACTTTGAAACAACTCCGTCATCAACTGGGGCTGAGGAACGTTGCAATATAGTAACTGTCACTATAAAATAATATTTGTTGTACTATGACCACCTGTATATATTCAGTTTACTCCCTGGGAATTTAACAGGATCAAAATACATAAGAGTATAGAATTTTCAGGTCCGTGAGTCTTCTTAGAAGATGTATTATGCTGCAGCTCAGATTCTAGACTATTCTGGTCATGGGGTCATAAATTGGACAAATTTTTTTTTTCTTTGCAGCTGGCTGGTAAGGGGATCTGAATGCTTGATCTAGGTATTATCAGCACTGCACTCTAACCAAGTGAGCTAACCAGCCAGCCTGGACAAACTTTTAATAAAGGACCACATATTTGAATCAGTGCAAATCAGTATGCTTGTTTTGACCCATCCCCTTGGTCTGACCTCTGCTTATTTTGAGATCCTTTGAAAGGAAACTGTCATCCCCAAGAACAGAATTATTCCTGAGGAATTTGTGAAACCACATGTATTTGTTTCTCTCTAGCTGTGGGCATTTCTGCTCCTCTCCATTTTAACGTGTTTGCACTGCTGCTCCCCCAGAGACCGCCGGATCATATTGCTTCATCCTCTTCAACTCGAAAATTTCCTGACCTTTCTCAAAAAATGTAACTTCTCCATGTCTTGTTCCTTGAGACTTCACTCAGTGTGGGCGGAAGGCTTAAGAAAATGATCAGCTGCCATTTTCCTGGGAAGCGAAGTTTCACTTGTGGATAAATGGTATTTGAGCAAGCCCCTTTGAAGAGACTGCCTATTGAATTCACAGTGGGGCAGGAGGGATAAGTCAATGCCCCTCCAATGCCCGCACAGACTACTTCCCACTCAGCCATTCCAAACAGCAGGTCCTACTAAGATGAAGCCACACTTATTTTATATTTAAGAGCCTACTGAATACTCAGCAAAAACACCAGTTAGCACCTAATGAGAAAAGTACACAGTGTTTCAAAGACATGCTCTGCCTCCCTGACCCCAGTGAAGCATCATGGGGACACTGCAGGCTACACTGTAATGGGGGAAGGTCTTGGGCAAGAAGCTAAAACATGGAATGGACGTTAACTGGGCTGGGCACGCTCTCTTGGCTTCTTTTGGTATTAGCTTCCCTTTTTTGGGTTGCTTCCTGCTGCTCCCTCTTTCTGCTCATGCCTCCAAAGGAACTTGTGTGGTAAGAAGAACCTACACCTCTTCTAGTTGAGAGGACTAAGGGAGACCTGGGGATGGGTAGGGCTGGGATCCAAGGAAGCCCGTTAGGTGGAGGTCCAGTCTAGCTCAAAAGCCAAGGACCTAGGACCATAGATGACCAGAAAGAATGCACATCTGCCAGGAGTGTGACCTCCATTCATCTCCATAGGAAACGAATGTGTGCTAGAAGTCAAACATTCAGGAATCTGGCCACCCTCTGCATGAGCAGTAACAGCCAGTAAACACATACCAGGTATGTACACCTGGCTTCTGAACTTTACAGATCCCCCATGGTTGTTCCGTGCAGCTAAGACAGAGGTACATTTGTTAGAAAACAAAACTATATGTCCTTATATTCAGAGAAGAATGTGTAGCTTATCTGCTAAGCTAGGCCTTTGCCTGAATTAAAAGATTTATTCCTATTATTTTTTTCTTTACAACTGAAGCTTCTTTTAAATCATTCTACATATGCACAAAGGACTGTGGTATTTTTACTACAAAACCATGTAAGAAAAGTAAGTGAAGGCCAGGAAGAATCAGACATAGTTATGAAGGACCCAATTCTACCCTGAAAATCATTTAAAAAGAAAAAATACTTTTTAATACTAAAAATAGCAACCAAGTATTTTAAGATATATTTACATGCCTTATTAAATAGGAAAGTATTTCTATGCAGAAAGGTAAGATTATTTGAGACCATTAAAACATCTTAAAATCAGTTACTTACAAAAATTCTTCTTTGGGAAATTGAAAATCATCAAAGACTAGCAAGGCAAGTCCTGTGATAAGAAACTTCTCTTAATGCATTAATTTCTTGTCAGCGTACCAAATCTTCTAAGAAGCCATTTCCCCACCTTCCACATCACTTACTAACACTCAAGAAAATTCCAGCTCCGTATGCAATTGAACTCTGTCCTAGGCTAACATTTAATTAGTGACCTCTTCCCATCTAGCTTCAAAGTATTCCACTTCTGCTAAATGGATCAGTTCACCCAGAGTTAACTCTTATGAGTGTATTTATTTATGTACGGGCATGTGTTTCTTCCCCAGACTGCAAGCATTTCTGTAAGCGAGCAGGGGGCTTGGGTCCCTAGAAGAGTTTGTGCTGCTGCAAAGTGGCTGCCTTCGCTCCATGACTGGGAAGCCTGCTGTAGGATCTACCCATCTGTGTCAGGCAGGAAAAAATGTACATTTCACACATTTCTGATGTTCATTTTGGGACAGAATAATGAAGATTAAAATATCTTGTTTAAATCCAAACTGTATCTGTGCAATAAGAACTGTGTGAATTTTAATGTTTTTTATGAGCAATACTCAGGTTGGAGGGGGGTGAAGGGGAATACCCTGGAGTTTTCAGGGGAGCCGAGCTCACACCTCTAAATTCAGCACAACTCAAATGTGGAAAAATAGAAAAGGCAAGATAAATCCACAGGAAAAAGCTATAGCGTGCACCACGGAAATCTGTATATACTGCTTAGAAACATCAACCTGTAATTTTAAAATATTTGCGATGAAACTAAAGACATCTATAAGTGAAGTTTATTTTAAGCTGTTAAGTGGACATTTACGAAGCATATTTAATTAGGAAGGTACCTGCACACCACATCTGCATTGAAGGTCCGAGTTTGCCTGTGATCGATTACGATAATTTCATGATGCTTATCTAGAAAGCATTCGAGGGCTGACTCTGGAGTCCGAGCAATATTGCATCTATAACCGGCTCTGTCACAGGCCCACCAGAAGCCGTCACTCTGACTATCTTCCTTTGCAAAGATCAGCAAAACCTGAAACACAACGAAAAGAGCATCTTGGCAGAAATCATCATCCTCAGGGACTGTATTAAAAGCAAGACTACTGGTTAAACAGGGCCTCTGGAACCCTACCTGGGTTCAAATCCCAGCTCCTCCAATTAGTTACAGTAGTCTTTGAACCAGTAATTTCATCTCTTCAACCTACGGTTTCTTTGCTGTGAGATGTGACAGGAACAGTGCCACATAACTGTTCCTGAGAGCTGAGTGACTGAGCACAGAATAGGTGTGGCAGTTGTTATTTGCTGCAGTTACAAGCACATATTGTCAATTTCCTAATTAGCTTTGTTTTTAAATAATATAAGCAGTAAAATTATTAACAGGATAATTATCGCTGGCTAGCTTATGGTTCACATACACCTGTATCTGGTTCCAGTGCGAGTTGTAGTTGTTGCAAAGTCCACCTGTCTAAACTTAGCACTAAAATACTTATAAAATAGGAAAGTAAGGGAATTCAGAATATCCTCAAAAACTAATTCTAACACCCGACCCTTGCCAGAATTTGGAAATAATGATCATGAAATGGGGAGCCGATGGAGCTAAATTGAGAAAAATTTGCCTCTGTTTGCCTCATTGAAAAGCACAGCCCCACCTACGGGAATGCCAGTGGCAATACTTTACCTACCATGCCCCTCATTATCCCCTGGGTTCAGGAACCCAGAAAGCCAGAGACAGTCTTACCATGACCTAAACTAACTTACCTGTGTATGGTCTACCTCCCTCACCAGAGAACGAAGCTTCAGGAGACCGAGGACTGACCTGTCTTGCTCTGCTGTACCTCCATGCCCAGCACCTGGCTGCCACTTAGTAGCTGTTTGGTAAATATCTGATGAGTGAAAGACTAACTACTTGTAGGGTTTCTGAGAAATGCAAGAGGGCTTTACTATTAATAGAAGTAGGACTATCTCCCAGGAATAGGTACAATAAGAAAAACATATAATAATCTCAAGATATTGATAAAGCATTTAATATTCTTCAGCATCCACTTCCGACTTAACCGATTAAGAACAGAAGGGTAGTTTCTCAACATGGAGAGCTTTTAAGCCAATGGTCAATATCATCTGTCAAGGTAAAATACCGAATGTGTTTCATTTAAAATCAGAAATAAGCCAAACTGTCCAATCATTACCATTACATTTGAAAAATATTTTATTAATTGAAAATTGGAATATATAGAAAAGTAAAAACAATAACGTAATGAATTTCATGTAGCCATCACTCAGCTTCAGCAATAACCAACTCCTGGTCAGTCTGGGTTCAATCTATACCTATCTACTTTCCTAATTCTTGTATTACTCTGTGGCAAATTCAGGTATCATTATTTCATCCATATGCATCTGTGAAAGATAAAGACTTTTCTAAAAGAACAAAATCACAATACCATTTCATACCTAAACCTCCCCAATAATTCCTTAACATTGATAAATATCCAAACATGTCATACATGCCATTTGTTAAAACAAATTTTGTTTGAATCATTTCCTTTTTTCTCAAATGCCATGTTTCCAGAAGAGAAATAATATAATTTTCAGCATAATTTTGACATTGTCTTCTCTGTATGGGGCTTGAAATCCCATGCCAATAACACATGAGGCAGCCACACTTGTCAAGGGCTCACTCTGGCTAGGTTCTGTCACTCTTCAGTCAAAGATGACCCTGAAATCTTCAGCCACACAGCTCTTTTTAGGAAGAAATAGGAGGGGGCTCTCCCAAGAGAAGTGAGGGGCACAGCCTGGTGGATTTTGACAGCGAAAAGAAAGCCTTCAAACAAGACTATTAACAAGGTAGCCAAAAGAAGAAAAATCAGGTAGAATGTACTAGTTTGTGCCCAGTCAATAGCCTTTTATTTGGTGTAGCTGTGGTATTAACACGAGAAACTCAATATGCAAAGCCTAGGAGTCAGGCAAGATGACAAAACTTCTTGTCTCTCACCAGTCTGGCTGAATTATGGATTTCTAAATAAGAATCTCAACCATTTATATTTCCTTGATACCATTATGCCTCAATATTTGACTGATACAATAAGAACACAACACCATTCTCCTGTTGAACATTGCTGCAGATATCACTAATCCCACTTGTCATATGTGCCCTTATCTGACTGAGTGTTCCATAATAAATGTCATTATTCAACAAATATTTCCCGAACACCTATTATGTGCCAGACAGTTTTTAATTGCTTACGGTACATTGATGAACAAAAGAAAGACCCCCTGCATTGTTGTGGAGGGAGACAAGCAATACACAATCGGTATGATAAGTAAGCAAATTATATGGAATGTTAGTGAGGGATAGGTGCTAGGTAAAAAAGCAGTAGAACAGAGTAAAGGGGATCAGGAGTGGGTGCTGGTAGAAGCACTGAGTAGGTGATTAGGGTAGACCTCACTGACAAAGTGACATCAGAGCAAATGCCTGAGGGGGTAGAAAAGAAAGCCAAATGGGAGTCTGAAGGAAAAGCCTTCCAAGTAGTTCCATAAGCTCCCAGGAACTGCAAGGGAGCCAGGGTGGTGGAGGAGAGGGTGGGTGGAGGTCAAGTTCACAGCAGAGGGCCAGAGCATGGTAAGGCCCTCTAGAACACTTTAAGAACTTAAAAAATCTGGATTTCACACGGAAACTTATAAAAAACTGATCGAAGGTGGTAAGTCATATTAATCATGCCTTTTAATTTTTTGTGTTTCTCATGCTTTGACATATGGGGCTTTGCTGACATTGGAGAGACTGGCCCTCTCAAGGTTAACTAATTCCTAGAGATAGCAAACCAGTCTCCTGGGAGTACGCTTTTCAGAGCCCACACCCCAACCAACTCCTTTATCTCCCAGGCTCTGACACACTGTCCTAAGCACCCAGGGCCAAGTACCAGACAACTAGAGACAGCTCCTACACCCAAAGCCCCCTGACATGATTCAAACTAGCCGATTCTAAACCTTCTTACACTGCCTTGCCCATTTCCTCTCACCGAAACCAAAGTACAGCCTCTTTCCTCCCGTGCCTTCTGCCTCCTGACTGACCCTGGTGCTTCTTCGTGTGGCCCTGTGTGGCCTAGTGTGACCCATCCTCTTGGGAATTGTAACTGATTTTTCAATGGCAATCGATCCTTGATCTGTTGGCCTTACCATACTTGAGTAATAAAATCTACATTTAAAAATAGGAGTGTGCATATTTATATTATAAAGTCACTCACTGGAGAATTTCTTTGGGTAGTATTTAAAACTCTTTCCATTTATAAAAAATTAATTTAGAATGACTACTTTTCAATTATTTAACTCCTAAGCAAAGTGAAAATCTATGGTAATAAAAATATACATTTTAGAGTAAAACACTGTAGTAATCACCTTTTTAAATATCTGCCCAGCTCTGGAAAATTATACCTTTTCCAGGAAAGAGGTGGATGCAGGTAACCAAGACTGGACTCTGTTTCCATCTCCCAGGCCACAGCTGGGATAATGATACTTCGTTTCCAAGATTTTGGAATTTGAACAGAGAGACACAGAGGCTGGGAATAGGGACCCATGGCCCAATATTATCTCTTATTCATTTATTTACTTTTTTTTATATAAGGCAGTTGTTACCTGCAACCAAAAAACAAAGACCAAAAAAATCTTTTTTGTGTGTATGTGTGTATTTTGAGTGTGTGTACATATATGCGTTTTTCCGGGGAGAGGATCCTTAACGCCATCATTAGATTCTAGGATGTTGCATGAATGCACAAATAGCAAGAAACAAATAGATAATGAATTTAATAATATTAATTCATTTAATTATAATAACCTAACAAGCATCTTATTGAATACCTTCTGTGTGTTTACATGGGACCGTAGATGAATAAGATGTAATTCATGCAAAAACCAAAAAATCTTAAGCAATACAGTCCCTCTTCAGCTTTAACATTCTATGTATCTATATTTATAGTTCCTTGTTAGATGTGACCAATTGTTTTTATTGACCATTTACTGAGGTCAATAAATGATTGACTCATATAAGTGATTTTGCAAAATATATTTCTAAAAAATCATAGTTAAAGGCATGTAACTGAACTTGATCTGTAAAGAGTAATAGCAAATTGACCCTTGTGCTTGCTCTACGTAATATGCTCAACATTCATTCAGAGAATATTTATTGACTATGCAAGATGTTGAGAACTGGCAATAAAAAGATGAGAGACAGCTATAGGCCAGTCTCTACCCCTGGGTCCCCAGCCAGGGAAAGAGTTGGGGAAGCAGATAATTACCATAAATGCCCTAATGAGTGGTGACCACAGAGCATACACAAGAATCTAGGTACAGGAGAACAGTCAGAAGGAAGCAGTTTTGTTGCATCAGTCTCACAGTACTGTTGCAAACACAGCAAAAGAGGAGAAAATAAAGAACTGATCTGGGCTGAAGAATGAGGAAATTTGCTCTTTCTAGAGCAGATGTTAGCCAGCGTAGGTTCTGTCCAGGGTCAGAACACAACTATCAGCAGTCCTTACTCTGCACGGTAGAACCAGACCACAAAAATGACTTGCAAAGTGATCTTAATAAAATGATGGTAAATATTATGATTGTTTGGTGACCATTAAATTTTTTTTGTTAAAACATTGAAAACTTTCTTATTATTGGTTATAATAACTGCACAGAAAAATGAAAAAAATGCAAAACTAATATTTATTCAGTACGCTATAATTTAAAACATTAGAAACATTGAGAGTTAAAAGTGTTTTATTTCTTTTTAAAAAACATATACAAATTAGTGAGCAGTGCTTGCCACCTTCTTCAAGTCATATGAATTGTGATAGGGAGCAAGCATCTCCTCTATGCCTTGGTGGTTGTCATACTTTTAAGTTTCGATCAACTTCTGAAATTCTATCCTCTGTGCTTTCAGCATCATGCGATATCCTCAGAGTTCCTTTAAATAATGTGAAGATTTTTGCTGGCCTGACTTCCTCCGTGACATCTCCATCCTTTTTGTCACAGCCACTGTCCTCATTTATGTCTGTGTTGATAAGCTTGCATGCACCAACTTCCACTGGCCACATGCCTAGAATCTCTCAAAGGCCGCAGTGTCAGCGTTCCCACGGTCACTCTTTCCCCTCTAATTCCATTTACATTCGATTCAAATTTCATTTGTAGCATTATCACTTTTCATTTCTTCACTTCACTTTTATCTCTGTTGGCTCATTCCCTCTTTCAGTGATCTATTTTTGTATAATGCCTCGTGGATTTATCACTGAGAGACAGGGGGTAACACAACTACATGGTTTGCTGTCTGTACTTAAACTGAATAACAGGCAGAGACCAATCATGGAGACTTTGAAAAAAGTGATGTGATTGGTTGCTGATCATGCTATGCATTTGTTATTCACAGTGATAGGTGGACTAAAGAGCTAGCAGCAAAGTTTGTACTTTATGTCATTATTTACAGTTAAAACACTGCTGTAACTGTAATCAGAAAGATGTTGCTGGGGGTCTGGTGTTACTTAACTAGTTAAACTGAAATTTGTGCACATTGAAACTGTGCAAAGCAAGGGCTACCTGCACTGCTTTTCAAATGTCACTATGAAGACCTCAAATTGCCATGCAGGGCCTCCCTCTGTCTCCAAGTAGAACTCTACCTAAACCTTCTTGGAACCACTAAGTTTAATTCGTCTTTCATCCCAAGCAAGAATGATGAAATAAGGGCTGACCCAGGGCAATGGCAGGAGAATGAAGTGGAGGGGCCTGGTGTGAGAGGCTGTAGAGGAGAAGCACACAGACTGTGGGGGATTTGGGGTCCCACTGGCAATGACAGAAGCAGGAGCCCTGACTCTCAGGAGGCCTCAGAGCAGGAACAGACTCTGGGAATGATCCATCCAACCACCATCCAACACAGGAGGGTGATGACTTTCCCAAGCAAAGCAGCAGCAGATCTGGAACCCAGAGCTCTCAACTCCTCCTTAGCAATCTTTCCGTAGCTACAGCTGATGTCACCTTGCTTTGCTGGAAGTTTTTGTAACCATTCCTTTTACAAGTTTTATCAAGAAAGAGCTGGAAAATATCTTTTTGAGGATAGCAATAATCTGTCTTTGATAGCTAAATTAGAATGAAACTATTTTCTCTAGTGAAGACTAATTACAAAAAGATGGAAACAAAACTAACTTTTCTTTAACTTGAAGAATACAATGTGTGTTCATTATTATTAGTGTTCTTTCTAAATAAGGATGTGTATACATACCTCGAAATGGATTATCATCTATTATTAAATGTCAAATTTTCAGAATACTTTTTGGCTTTAAGCAAAAATCTGGTAGCAGGGAGCTTCTAGAATAGACTCCCACACATAGATCATGTAAGTTGTGATCACTGTGATCAGAGGAGGGGTCAATTCAGCTGAAAAAAAATGATCTAAGAACTTGCCTTAAATAAGTCCAGGAAAGTGATGCTGATAGCAGCAATAGCTTCATGAGACTTTTCTAAGGGTCAGTCATTGTACTGGAAGTATTTGGAATATATGATCTTACTGAACAACCCGTTAGCAGTTCTTTGGAGGTGGGCATTATCCCCATTTACAGACATGGAAACTGAGGCTTGGATGGTTAAGAGACTTGTCCATAGCCACACAGCTAGCAGGATTTGAACTGAGATTGGCCTGACCCCAGAGTCTTTGCAACCAGTATGTTAAGTAAGCCACTCTGTTTTATTTTTACCCCCTAAAATATTGGACTGAAATTCCTAAAAGCTCTGTGGTTCCACAAAACTGGCTGAACTAGGTAGAAGACACAACTTGGAAGACACAATAGTAAGCACAGACAGGAAGGAAGATGCTGACCGCAGGGAGTTATTGAGTCTGAACATTTCCATCACTCAGTGTAGTGGATCAAATTATGTCCCCCCAAAACTCCCTGAAACCTGAATTGTGTCCCCCAAGTTTTATGTATTAGAAACTTAGCCCCTACTGTGACTGTTAAGAGGGTGGGAAATCCTATTACGGTAGTTGAAAGGTGGAGCCTTGAAGAGGTGATTGGATTGTAGGACTGTGCGGTGGTTAATAAATTAAAAATGGTGATCAGGAGTGTGGCTCTGAGGGCTTTAAAAGAAGAAGAGAGTCTGTCTCTCTCTGCTCTCTCTGCTCTCTCTCTGCTTCCACCATCTTGCAATGTAAGACCCCTGGGTGGGTCACTGTCACCACCACTGGATGGACTTTGGACTTCCCAGCCTCAGAAACTGTAAGTAATAAATTTTGTTTTTCTTTATAATTACCCAGTTCCATGAATTTTGCTATAAGCAACATAAAATGGACTAATACAGAAAATTGGTACCAGGAATGGGGTATTGCTTTTTAACGAATACTTGAAAATGTGGAAGCTGCTTTGGAACTGGGTGTTGAGGAGAGACTGGAGGAATTTGCAGGAACAGGCTAGAAAAAGCCTAGGTGCTGTTGGAAGTGTAGAAGACAAGAAAACCAGGAAAAGTTTTAGAGACTGTTTAAATGGTGGTGAACAGAATGCTTATGGAAATATGGACTGTAAAGACCATTCTAAGGAGGTATCGGGTAGAAATAAGTAGGAGTTTATCAGAAACTGGGGCAAAGATCACCCTTCCTGTGAACTGATAAGGAATTTGGCTGCATTGTATCCATGCCCTAGGACTTTGTGGAAGGTGGAACTTAGGAGTTGTGAAGCAGAGTACTTGGTGGAAGAAATATCTAAGTAGCAAAGCATTAAGGAAGCTGCATGGCTACTTGCAACAGCCTATGCTGAGATATGGTGGCAAAGGCAGGATATAAAGCCAGAATTTGAAAGGGAAGCAGAGTGCAAAGATTTGGAAAATTTGCAGCCTTGCCATGTGGCAGAGAAGCAGAGAGCATTTTCAGAAGAAAAATCCAATGGTGCTAAGAAGATTAATACAAAAGAAAGGGATTATCAAGAGAAGGGGGGAAAGGTCCTGAAGGCACTGCAGAAGCCTCTGGGACCAACCATTCCATGTCAGGCCCAAAGGCCTAGGGAGACAGAATGGTCTTGGGGAACAGGCTTGGGGTACATTCCACAGGCTCACTGCCCAGGGCCACCTTGGGATGCTGCTCCCCACACCAGCACCCCAGCTGCTTTGGCTGCTCCAGCCATGGCTAAATTGGCCGCAGGTGTGGCTAGACTCAGAGCTTTGGAAAATACAAGCCAGAAGCCTTGGCAGTGTCCACATGATGTTAGGTCTGCAGGCTTGCAGAATGCTAGAACTGTGGAGGCTTGGGAGCCTCCACCCTGATTTCAGAGGATGTATGGAAAAGTCTGTAGCCTAGGAAGAGATCTGTCACAGGGGCAGAGGCACTGGAGACAGCTTTCGCTAGAGCAATGCCGAGTGAAAATGTGGGGTCAGAGTTGCAGCAGAGAAACCCCATCAGAGCCATGTCTAGTGAAGCTGTGAGAGAGGGACTGCCATGGAGACCCCAGACCTGTGGAACTACCAGTATGCAACACCAGCCTGTGAGAACTAAAGCATCACCTGAGACCAGGAATGCCATAGGAGCAGAGCTGCCCAAGAACTTGGGGACCCAACCCCCAGACCAGCATGCAGAGGAGATCGAACATGGAGTCAAGGCACCTCACTCACCAGCATTGAGATTTAATTCCTGCCCTGCTGGGTTTTGGACTTGTTTGGGACCTGTTACCCCTTTCTTTTGTCCTATTTCTCCCTTTTGGAATGAGAATATGTACCCTATGTTTGTCCCACCATTGTATCTTGGAAGTAGATAACTTGGATTGATTTCACAGATGGGACTTTGAACTTTAGACTCTTGAGTTGAAACAAGTTAAGACTTCGGGGATGAAATGAATGTATTTGCATGTGAAAAGGACATGAGTTTTGGGGGGCCAGGGGCAGAATGTAGTTGTAGAGGATTCTTAAAGCAAATGTACTTTACAGGGCCTTGTTTTCCAAAGCCTTGCAGTTTCAAATATTGACCTTGCAAAGGACAGGAAATTTTCCTCAGGCTATAATGTCTTTGGTATAAGATAAAGAATTCTAACACGGCAAGGTTGCTGGCTCAAAGACAAACTAGTTACTGCTTGATATGTAAAGATACTGGAAAATTGCTAGAGGGAGAAGGAATGTTTGCTAAGATCAAGCTTTTGTTGGTGGATCACTGAATTGTCTAATGGAATGTCATCTGACTTGTTTCACTGAAAGTTACCAGCTGATATTGTTAAACTATAACCCCACCTATGTTCTCTTCCTGGAATTTCCTGGTCTGGAAAATCAATGCAGGAAGAGAACCCCAACTTGGGGTTAATTTCCCAAGGAAGGGATGCTTCTCGCTTGAGGGTTCCAGGGGAGATTAACCACTTTGGGGCTTCTCACTGCTCAGAAGAGATGGACTTTGAGTAACCCTTTGTGGCTCCATCACCCAGGGTAAGTGGGGTGACAAATCCGTGGGGGGCAAAGCAACATGTAGTGGATCAAATTATGTCCCCCCCAAATTCCCTGAAACTTGAATTGTGTCCCCCAAGTTTTATTTATTAGAAACTTAGCCCCCACTGTGACTGTTGAGAGGGTAGGAAATCCTATTATGGTAGTTGAACTGAGGAGCCATGAAGTGGTGATTGGATTATAGGACCATGCAGTAGTGAATGGATTAAAAATGGTGGTCAGGGGCATGATTCTGAGGTCTTTAAAATAAGAGGAGAGTCTGTTTTGCTCTGTCTCTGCTCTCTCTGCTTCCACCATCTTGCAATGTGAGACACCTGGGTCACTGTCGCTACCACCAGATGGACTTTGGACTTCTTAGCCCCAGAAACCATAAGCAATAAATTTTTTTTTCTTTATAATTACCCAGTTTCATGAATTTTGCTATAAGCAACACAAAATGGACTAAGACACTCAGTCATTTCACTTAATGTGTGAAGGTAAGCTCCCCATGTGGCCATGTGATCTCCAATACATAAAATCCCCAATATAAATGGTTCTAGAAAAACCCATGTCCATACAATATGAAAGAATAAGTTTTGAAGGGATGTGCTGCCTTGCTAGGAAAAAGTTTAGACCACAGCTGTGGGATTTGCTTCCAAGTCCAGTGGAAAGCCCAGTGTGAGGGTAGTGAGGACAGGACTCTCTAAAGAGAAACACATCAATTCTGCACACCAGGGAAGTAAATGTGCTCCAGGCATTGACGAGGAAAAGGCCACTTGAATTTCAGACAGTATCATGCTGATATGAATCTACTGCCTCATAATATTTCCCCTATATTTTAATTTTCCTGCCAAGATTGGAAAATATGACTTTCACTGTGAGTCACATTACTCACCCAGGAGAGATGTACGCTCCAGCACCACGCTGCACTTCCAATCCATTCCACGCCTCACTGTGCTCCTGCCAGCTCCGTGTGGGGCTCCACATGCCCCATGTTACATGTCTTGACATGGGAGCAAACCTCCCCTGGTGAACCCAGAAATGCATCCTCAAAAGCAACCACGTCCTGAAATATTCTTATCAAGCCATATCCTCCCAAGCCCTAAGGCCTCTGGCTGATGCAGCTAATTAATACTTTTGGCATTCCAGTGAAGTAAGTGAATAAATGTTTTTTTCCAAGGGGGGAAAATATAAAACAAAATGAAAAGCTTTAGTATATAGCTTGATTTTTGTAAGACAGTCACAATGTTAATAGCAGAAGCACAGAAATACTTGACTAGATATCAAAGCCCCTAGAGTTAGAGGGTTATTATAAACAGTGAAACTGACCTCCCAGACCTCTCTGTGTGGCCAGGGAGCCTCATGCCATCTCTCTATCCCTTGCAGCACCCTGTATGGCGCCCTGAATGTAGCAGGCTCTCATTAGATTCTTACTGGATGGATCAATGAGTCAAACTCTATGTTTGAATGAGACTAAGTAGTAAAGGCATCCTTGGTGCTGAGTTGGGCTTCTTATCTTTTTAAAAAGAAGATTATTTATTAATTAATTATCTTAATTATTCTGTCCCTCACTCAGAGGGAGACTCTTGACCACCTGTAACTGCTGTCATTTGGGGTCAAACTCATGTGCCAGGAACCAGGCAGCATAACACTGGCAACATTCCAGCTCTTGTACTGGGTGGTGGGTTTGTGGTGGGCATTCATTTTATTATTATGTTTCATAGGTTATTAGTACAAATTAAAAATATTTTTGTATGTTTTAATATACCAAATAGAATAAATCTAAAATTACAGACAACTGTTTTTCAGTTATGGGGGAGTGGGAATGTCAAGGGATATTTAAATCCTGCAAAGGACTATATCATGTTTGAGAGGATAAAAATACAGCATAACTTGAGACTTTGTTAAAAAATTTGGCTTTTAAGCATGTATATTAAAATGGTACCAGTACTCTGGGAAAAGGTCTGGAAGTATCTTAAAAAACTAAACACACAATTGTTCAGGTGGTTCTAGCCATGGCATTTATGCAAGAAAAAAAAAGCATACAGATTGGAAAGGAAAAAATAATGACATGATCTTATATACAGAAAATCCTAAGGAATCCACACAAAACTGTAAGAGCTAATAAATGAGTGCAGCAAGGTTGCAGGATACAAGATTCTGCAAAATGAAAAGACATCTCATGTTCATGGCTTGCAAAACAAAATTGTTAACATAATATTCCCAAAATTGATCTACAGATCCACTGCAATCCCTATTAAGATCCC
Source organism: Cynocephalus volans (assembly GCF_027409185.1). Lineage (NCBI taxonomy): Eukaryota > Metazoa > Chordata > Mammalia > Dermoptera > Cynocephalidae > Cynocephalus > Cynocephalus volans. The sequence continues at coordinate 65,069,931 of NC_084461.1, read as the reverse complement.
AACTGTCCCTCCTTCTCCCCCCTGCCCTCAAAATTGACAAGCTAGTCCTAAAATTCATATGAAGATGCAAGAGACCCAAACAGCAAAAACTATTTTGAAAAATAAGAACAAAGTTGAGGTACTCACACTTCATAATTTCAAAACTTACTACAGAGCTACAGTAATCAGGACTGTGTGGTATTAGCATCAAGATGGACATACAAATCATTGGAATAGAATTGATAATCCAGAAATAAATCCTCACTTTTATGGTTGATTGATTTTTGACAAAGGTGCCAAGACAATTCAGTGGGGTAAAAATGTTTTTAACAATGCTGCTGGGATAACTAGATATCCACATGTGAAAGAATGAAGCAGGGACCCTTACCTTGCACCATGTACAGAAATTAACTCAAATGAACCATAGAGCTAAATGTAAAAGCTGAAATTATAAAATTCTTAGAAGAAAACAAAGTAAATCTCCCTGACTTAGATTAGGCAGTGGATTCTCAGAAATGAAACCATATGATGTTGAATGAAGGAAACCATTTCAGAATGATGCCTACAGCATGACACCTTTCAAACAAAGCTTAAAAACATTCAAAACAAGAGTAAATATTATGAACGGACACAAACATATGAAGAGTAAATATACAGGAGGGTATCACAGCGGTTACTTTTAGAGAGGAAAGGAAGTGGGCAAAGGGATAAATAAAGGGCTTCAACAACACCTGCAATCTTTTGTTTCTGACAAAACCTCTCTGAAACAAATAGGGCACACTGTTAATATTTAATCAAAGTGGGTGTGGGTGCACACATGCACCTTTATGAATATTTAAGATATTTTACAACTTGACAAATTACATTTTTAAAAGAATGAAACATCTTATCATGAGCATTTATTGCCAGTGCAGGGGAAAAACGAAGGTGAGTGAAATTGACCTAAAACTACACTGATCTCAAGAAGTATTCTGAAAATTGATATCAATTCCTTTATTTGTGATTGCCTTTATTCAAAACTGGAGTACAAAGTCTGTGGCCCCAGAATGATTACTGGAATTTTCCACTTGTTTGTATTCTATACAAATACTTGTGGCTTATGTTTATTTTTCTCTTTCTCTCTGCTCCTAAATTTGTTTTCATCAAATTTTCCCAAGCTAAATCTCTTCCTTTTGTTTTTTTCCTTTCCCTAGATTTGCATTTCCTTTTCCAAGAAACTAAAATATTGTTCTCTTTTTCCATTTGCTCATAAATCAAACAGTACGTTTCCTCGGCTGCTTTTTCACTTTCATCTATACGTTGGTTAGCTGGTTTCCATTTTTTCTGCATCTTCACTTGTCACACGTACAGTACAAACTTCCAGGTGTTAACAAGCTACAGTTTTTATGAGGAAGAGTTCACTTATTTAGGCCTAACAGGATGATTTATATGCAGATGAGGATTTACAAATTATTCAAAAGGGTACAAACTCCCTTTGGTACCTGTTTCTCTGAAGGGGGCTCAGGAAGCTGGAAGAGGAAGGGACATAAGAATCTGGAAAGGGAAGGGGGCTCAGGAAGCTGGAAGGGGAAGGGGGCTCAGGGAGCTGCAATGAAGACACAGTTGGTGTCATTGTGAGAGTGAGGTCAATCCTGCAGGTGGCTGGGCCTTTTATCCTTGGACCCCGGTTCCCTTTGTGTTATAGAGCCCAGTAGGCTGCTTGGCTTAAGTCACATGGGACAAGAAAGGGGAGCTTTTAATCATCTTCTCTTCCCAAGAACAACAATCATCAGTTCTTGAGCACCTTCCATTACCAGGTAATGGTTCTAGGTACTTGCTGCCACTCACTAAACTGAAAATTGCCTATGAGAGGGGTATTAACAACTCCACTTAGCAAACAGGACACTGCGCCAGAAAAGTGAAACCATATATGCAAGGTCACGTGGCTGATTAAAGGCAGAGCCCACAGTCACACCCAGCTGTGGCTCGGGGCAAAGCCCCGCCCTGCACAACCACACTACTTCATCCCTTTCTGGCTGCAACAGGACATGGAGCAGTTTTCTTCCTCACAATCCACCATGCAATCCACCCATTATATGGGCAATGGGGCAATGTTTAGTCTTCAAGAAAACAACCTGAGTCCTCAAGTATGACATTAATAAAAACACGCACTTATACACACGCACACGCACAGCCATGTGTATACACTATGTATGTATGAACATGTATGTGGGGCAAGGATGGCTATCTGCTGTTGTACCCGAAGAGCCCCTCAAACGGTGCTGACATAACCATGTACCCTGAAAACAAAGCTCCTACTGAGTAATGGAGGCATACCTGAATAGGGTCCTGCGTCAATCTCATGGGCCCAATGCGCACCTCCGCAGAAGACACCTGCTAAATAAAAGACAGCACATGAGAAGTGTCAAGGCTTAACCACACAAACTGACAAATCCTTCCTTATACAACATATTACATTATGCCACATTGCAGACCCTAATGAAAGGATCCAACTTATTGACTTGGAGACAGGTTACAAAAGATCACGTACAGTACAATCCTGGTTTTGTAAAAGAAGATATATATATATATATATACACACATTGGAAATATGCTAAGTTGCAGGACTTTGGGTTATTTTTACCTTAAATGTCTGGATTTTTATAATAACCAGGTCCTATTTCATGGGAGAAAACAATTCAATTCAATAATTATTTACTGAGCACCTGCTGTGTGCTGGGTACCATGCTAAAGCTATTATTATTCTGAGATTTCAAAAGAGTAAAAATTTATCTCAGATATGGAAGCTACAGCACATCTATGGTTTATGAGCTGTTCCTATATTTAGATCTTATTTTTTTTATCTAAATGTTTTCGTATGAGGAATAAACAGCTTGCTTTTACCCATGTTTGCCATGAATAAATTATTCATCTCCGTTATATTTCCTCATATAAACTAAGTAACAGCACACCATGACCACAGAAGCTAACCCCATGGCTCCAGGAGTAAGCGTCGGACTTGTAGGTGTTCACTGGCCAACACCATCTAACTGCCTTAGGCCGCAGGCATAGAGCAAATATTTGTCTTTATTTTTAATTACTTCACTTGGATTTCTAAAAATGACTTTTCTCTAGACTAATTCGGTCAAAGGTCTTAAAGGTCCTCACCTCCATGGATCCAATCTTGTTTTTCACTAAGGGCTGTGGTCCCTTGCACTACTTGGAAGCTTATCCTGCGTGCAAGCCACCGTGCAGGCCCCTGCCTGTGGGAAGGAGCACCTCAGCAAGAGTCAGGGCTCCCACGCCCATGGACACGGCAGCGACCCAGGAGCCAGTGGAGGCTTTATTGGTTAAGAAAACAAGCAAGAGAAGCAGAATTTTCTTTAAACTATACTTTGGAAGACACTAAAATTTCCCCTTTCTCCTCCTTTCCCCATGCTTGACTCCGGTATGTTCACGCTATGGATCCTCTCCAAATGCCACATTCTTTTCCAATGAAGGGTTGGTCCTCCCACCCCACTGCACCCCGACATTGCCGTATCAAGAAATAATGCTGGTACTTTGGCCTCTCACCAGACCTGCCAGCAGAAACCTGGAAGGGCCCTCTAATGACTGCTCATCTGAGGCTCCTGGCCCTTGGTGGTGGGTCCTCAGGAGGGTGAAGTTGCCTCCCCACTCTGCTTGGGGAGGAGGCCCCCGACTGGCGGCCCATTCAGCAGGGCTGGCATATCTCCGGTCCCTGAGCCTTCAGCATTTCACTGCCACGTTCAGGTAAAAGTGACGTGCTCAAGTTGAGTGTAACTCTCTCACGCTTCTTTTCTCTAAGCAAATCAGTATCATGCAAGGAGTGTGTGTGTGCCGGTACCAGCAGCCTACGTACACAGCCCCAGGAGCAACAGCCCCAGGAGAGGAGCATCCCCAGGCTTCCTGTGTCACTAGCTACCGCCCCCGTCCCAACCTAGCTCCACTCCTGAGGCAGTTTTTGTTGTTTGAAACAGACATCCTCCTCCAAGACCAGCACAACTGCCAGAATTAACTAAAAAAAAATAATGATTAAAAATTGAAGCCAATTTGATATATTAAGATAAATTTGATTGAAAATTTGGGATATCTTTTCACTCTCCCTGAGATGTCTCTTGAGTTCACTGTATCCACCATGCACAGAAGCCTCCCTCCAAAAGGCCACCGGTTAATGGTTTCTCCGGCAAAATCAGGCTCCTAGAGGAGTTGTCCAGAGGCAGAAAATAAGTTAATGAATGAAATAATAAATCAATAAAAGTTAAAAAGAATAAAATAAAAAACAATTCGCTCTGGATGGCAAAGAGACTGAGGGAGGGACCTCTGCAAGAAAGGCACAGACTGTCCAAAAAAAGAAGGATAATTCACACCTAACCTATATGTTGTCTGTCTACTTTTGCAGGTAACCAACATGCACATGAAGTGCTGCTACAGCTGACCTCCCAGGGTGGCGGGAGGCAGCGCATTCTGAACTCTGCCAGTAGAGATCTGATGCCTGGGAGCATTCCCTAAGCCCACTCCCTGCTAGGCACTGTGCTAGGCACTTTAAACATGTGGTCTTAGTGGGAGAAGGCAACGGACTCTGAGTGACAGTATGGAGTTTTAAAAGCAGCACTCAAGCTAGAAGATAGCTTTTTCCTGTCTAATGACAGGAAAAACCCTACAACTTTCTTCCACAGCCACAACAGTTCCCTGCCTACATGCAGCATTTTAACCTCTCTCTGACCTGACTAAGCAGGAAGATGAGCTATGAGCCTCAGGGGGAAGAAAGCAGAGCCTGAAGAGGAAGTGCGAGGTTGCTGCTGAAGGACCCTCACCAGGCCCCCTGTCTCTCACAATTCCACCTGTCTCTTACATCTCTCCTCCCAGCCCCACTTCACTGTGCTACCCCCCAGATGCTCTCACTCCATCTCCACCTCCAGCTTGGGCACCTCAATTTCCCAGTTCCTCTAGCTCTGACTCACGCTTTGCTCTGAGTCTCTTGGTTTGCCTTTTCCTTCTCGATTAGTGCTCCAAGTCATCTGCCCTTGGCTTCTGTGTCAAAAAGGGGACAAATGTCCCGACAGAACCCTGGAACATGTCCATGCTGTCTCTGAGGGCTGGCACCAGGCAGTGACCAGCAGAAGAAAACCTGTAGCAGGTATATTCACAGACAGCAGTTGGCAGAGTTCTGTTTCTGACACAGGAGTCTTACTGCCTGCATTTCACCAATTTATAAAGCAGCAATTATGAACAGAAACAGGAGACCTCTTACTGAAATCAAGCCAAGAGTCTCCACTTCAAAGAGTGAACTTTGAGCAACTGCAGATGCACAGATCCTCAAGTAGTATATTAGCGCTGATTCCAGGAAGTGACCAAGTTTTCCAGGGAGAGAGGAACAAAAGTGGGGATGGAGTCATAGGTAACACAATTCCAGCATTTGAGAAGCGGGGAGGATGGGACCAGAGTGTGAAGAGAGACACACCACCTAGCCACTCTAACCACACAGATTTCCCCAATAGCCCAATGAGGAAGAATTGCTGAACTACAGTGCAGTTTTAACTGTACTGTATGACATTTATAGTGTATCAAACATTTGTGTGTACATGTGCGTATGAATGGTAACATACATACATACATATGTACATGTAATCAGGGTCCCCAATTCACCTTCTGATGAGCTAGCTCTCTAAGGAAAAAAATAGGAATTCTATTTTGCAGCATTTGCTGATTTCCATGGTGTAAGTACTTTCACCATGGCTGACCTCAATGTAGCAACATAGTCATTGACTGCACGACTGGGAGTATATCTCCTCATTTAGAGAGGATCTATGGGTGACAAACTCATTTAGCCTTTGTTGATATGCAAATGTCTATCATTCGCTTTTGTTTGAAAGTTTACCTGGATTTAGAATTCCAGAATTCTGGTTGAGAGACATTTTCCCACAGACTTTGAAGCTGAGGGAGAAGAGATAATACTTCCAGTTTGGGAGGTGGGGAGATCAAGGAAGGCTTCTTGAAGGCAGGTAGGTTGTGAAAAATAGGAAGACAAAGAGATTGGGTCGGGGGAAGAAATGGTTAGGCCTACAGAGCTGCCAAAGCAAAGGTGCTCACGGGGGAGGAAACAAGCGTCCAGAGAAGCTGGAAGACAGAGCGTATGAAAAGGAAGACCAGGCGAGTTGAGGTCAGACCCTTACAGGATACAGGAAAGGAGCTACCCTTTTATCCTGCACATATCACATTGCTGGTTTCTGAAAAGAGGATGAACACAATCAGATGTGTGACTTGAGAAAATCAAACACTTTGCCTACTTTCTGAGTAAACAAGTACAGAGATTTAGCAAAAACAAAACAAATAAAAACACCTCTATGAGTAGGAACTTCAGCAGTGAAAGCAAGTGAGAAAATATATTGCAACGATCAAGAAAAAAATTACGAGAAAAAAAAGCACAGCTCGGCTTCACTTCAATAGAGAGGGAACTCCAAGATGCAACCCAGTGGTGCAGGGTAGGCCGGTGAAAGAGACAAAATTGGGAGAGAAATCAAGTAGTTCAGGTTGGTCAATTCACCTGTTATGCGCCACATTCTCTAGAGCTGATTGCCACAGCTCTTGGTGGTTTCAGCTTCAGGAACTTTACAAACTAACTTGGCATTGAGTTTTAGAGCTTTCCTTAAATCAGCTTTCAGAGGGAAGCTGAAAATTCAGAAAGGAAATCATCTGACCTGGAAAGTCCTTTCCTACCTCAGCAGCTCACTCATCCTTGAAGGGCCCACTCCAGTGCCTTCAACCCTCTGTGAATGCTTCAAGCCCCACTTCACCAAAGGCAGAACCAGTGAATGTCTCTCTTCAGTACTCCTTCTGTTATAGAATTAGTAGCACTATAGAATTAATAGCACTTGTTTGTGTTAGTTATTTAAATATCTTGCTCCTTGGCAAGACTGCGAGTTTCTTGAGGACATAGACTCTGTCTTTTTCACAATTTTATCCCTAGTATCGAGAAAGTACTCAGTAAGTGCTATGTAGAATTGAGTTAAACTGCCTAAGATCACAGAGATTCCAAGCACAGAGTCAGGAGTGAGACTGTATTCTTGTAAACTCCCAGTGCACTGCTCTTTCATTATGCTCCAAAATTTGGAGCATTAATTCTGACTGCACTGCCTATTTTTCTGTCATGGCTTTCTGGACTCCATTCTGATTCTGCAGAATAGATGACCCAATACCTATTGATCCCTGCTCACTTCTTGGTAGTCTGTTAACAGGGCTGCCACCAGCATTAAGATGGAAAAGAGTGTGTGTGTGTGTGTGTGTGTGTGTGTGTGTGTGTGTGTGTGTGTGTGTGTGTGTGTGTGTGTGTGAGAGAGAGAGAGAGAGAGAGAGAGAGAGAGAGAGAGAGAGAGAGAGAGAGAGAGTGTCATCAGGGGGTGTCCATAATTTCCACCTTCCAAAAACAAGCTCATAGATGAATCTTTCCCTACTTCAATGACTTCTCCTCCGTCAGCCCTTCCTGCCCACCATCTGCAGTATGGGGTGTTCACACACAGGTATGTGTACACATACACACATACACACACACACACACACACACACAGACAACTTAGGGCAAGGGACAAGCTTGACTTCACTTCATGAGAAGGGTCCACAGTTAAGATCATTTTTCACTCACAAAAGGCACCAGTTGTGGGCACAGGAATAGGCATTTTAAATGTCTTTAATCAACTCTACCTCCTGCCCTGTTGGCTCTGATTTTAAAACAGCATTTAATCGTCTCAACATGTCCCCTGTCTGCTCTCTATTCACAAGCCAAATTTGCTTCTTCATTCTCCTGAGTTCTGGGTAAACAAAGGTTGTGTTTGACTTTTTCCTTTTGCATGGGCCCCTGCCTGCCCTCTGGCTTCCAGTTAGAAAGACCAGCACTGCAGCATCTAGATGACCTCACAGTGAGGATGGGCATCCCTGCTCCAAACTGGGAAACCCTGTCTCTCTCCACTCTCCCCAACTGTGCTTAGCATTCTCAGAATGCTCTCTTCTTCCTTCTGTCCCTTCACAGCCATGGGCCCCGCTGGCTGGCTCTGTCCTCACACCACCTCCAGCCCTCTCCTGGCTTTGATCTGGCCACTCTTGAGAACCTCCTGGTAACTGACATGCTAGACCTTTCAGTGCCCAAGAGGTCACTGGGTGATCCTTGATCCTCCCTTCACCTTCCTGTTTCTAATTCTCTGGCCTAAAAGTTCTCAATATGGGCTTCATATGAGAAGTACTTGAGAAATGCTAAAATGCATCACTGCCTGGGTCCTACAACACATCAAGAGAATTGTAATATCTAAGGATGGGGCCCAGGCATCAGCATTTTTTAATATTCTTGGGTGCAGCCACGGTTGAAAACCATTAATCTATTCTTTTGAGCAGCATGTCTGTTGTCAATTTCAGTTCCTTCCTTTTCACTGGCCCCTCCCACAGACTCTAGTATATGTCCATTTACTCAACAGTGTCAATGCAGCACTCACCACATGGATGGCACCAAAACCCACCCAAAACTCAGCTGTCATATGAACCTGGACACACACAGGGTTTCTTCCAGATAGGCCCTCCAAAAACACAAGATAATCACTTAGGCAAGAGGAAGATAAAGTCTTTCACATTTAGTGAATTATCCCCCAAAACAATATCACTAAATTATAATAAAAATCAATCAAAAATTTATTTTATAGGTTTTTTTTTGCTATTCATATATAGGTGGAAGAGTTTTTATAGTTTCAAGATACTCACAGTAAGAGATAAATCTACTTTGTCTTTCATGCCCTGCAGTTTAGAATGTTACATTAATTTGACAGCATGATGTTTTATCACATACATATAAACATATAAATATCTACTCATCAAAAGATACAACCATGAAAGAAAAGATGAATCACTTTGACTTTAAAAGTATAGTTTCTATTCACCAAAAACCAAAACAAAGAGCACTATAAGTGAGAAAAAGCATAGCCTACAGCCTGAGAGATGAAATCTAAAACATAGAAAACTGAAGCCACTTAACTGGTTTCAACTAGTCCCACTTTGTATGAGAATGTCGTTTTGCAGGAAACCCACTGAGCATGTGCAGGGAAAGAAGTTTGTGACTTTGAGCACTACAAGAACAAAATTCCTCACCAGTGGGAAAAAAAGGCTGGAAACTTAACCACCAGAGCCAATTCTGACGTGAGAGGTCCAAACTCTGCCAACTTGAAACTTCCTTGCTCCCCAGCCCCTTAAAACATGCCCAGATCCTAGACTGGAGAGACAAATTTGAGCCTTGCCTCCTGTCTTCTTGCTAGTTGACCTTGAAATAAATCTTTTATTTTCTCAAAAACCAGTACCATAATATTGGCTTCTATGCTGTCAAGCAGCTAGCCCTTGCTTGGCAACAATTTCTGGTGACCATGAAGGGAGCAAGGTCTTGTGACTGCCTGCCCCGAGGTATTGTAGCGCCCCGGCAGGGTGTGGACCCTTCTCACGGATCCTGAGTGGCCTCCTAGACTGGTTTGTCTAGATTCAACTGTGGGGTCCCGGATTCTCCATTGTGGTACTCCAGGCTCCTTGGCACTACTTCACTTTTTGGGAAAAGAAACAGCTCTTGGGATCAAGATGTCTCTGGGTGAGTAATCTCGCTCCACATCTATACCTTCCTTTGCCTTTTGATCTCATGAGGGTTTTGGAATGGAGTCCTACCCTAGGGATACCTTATTAGGTTAGAGTCCCAGGTCTTGGGTTAGAGTCCAAGGAAAATTAAGGACAATATAAAAGGTTATAAATGTGGAGGTGCTCACATAATTTAGTTTAGGATCTCAGGTTTAGTTATGAGAGTACGCTATTTACTATTTTTCTGTTTTTATGTGTTAGTCTTGTTTGTTTAATTGGCAGATTAAGACTAGATTCTTTGGTGACTGTAAGTCACCAGAAAGACTCCTAAGTCCCCAGAAAAAAGGAGTCTTTGTTCTGGTCAACTTAGACAAAGTTTTCCCCAAATCATGGGAAATACAAGTAGCATTCCCAATTGCAGTCCTTTGGAATGTATTCTTCAGAATTGGGCGATGTTCAGCTGCGAACCAAAAGAGAGTAAAAAAAAAAAAAGTCTTTCTTCTGTAACACTGCCTGGACCCAATATTTGTTGGAGTCAGGTGAAAAATAGCCCAAGAATGGGTCTCTAAACTATAACACGATTTTGCAATTAGATTTACTCTGTAAGAGAGAGGAAAAATGAAATAAGATTCCCTACATATGGTCTTTTATGTCCGTATTTCAAAACAAAGACTTACAAAAGAAATGTAAGGTCATGGTTCAGAGGTGAGATCTCCAGAAAAAGCTGGTTCTGCCCGAATCAGGACTTGAGGAAAACCTCATCATGTCCCATTCAATGACAGGGCCTTCTGCCCTGCCTTCTCCTGCCTGTCCACTCCCCTATAATTGGGGTACCCCTGAAGATGCTCGTCCAATCTTGGACCCTACTTTGTCAGACAGTCAACTGGGAAAGGTCTCCCCCACCCCACCCCCATCACGGTAGTAAATGTGGCCTCAACTTCAGGCAGGGCAATTCCCATTGAGGCAAGTTCTTGCTAGTCTTAAAGACCAAGTCTGGTGCCCAGAGGATTTTTGTACATGCATTCCCCTTTCTTGACTTCAGATCTATACTACTGGAAGAATCGCACGCTCTCCTATCAGAACGATACCCCAAGGATGGAGAACCTATTCACATCCATCTTTCCATAACTCTAATTATGACATTAATTATGACATAACTCTAATGGGCTGACATTCAGGCTGTCACGAATACTTTCTTTACCCTAGAGGAACAGAGGATGGTATTAAAGAAGGCTCATCAGGAAGCTGAGGGCTTCGTTAGTTGTAACCTAACAATCCAATTAGTACTCTTGCAGTACAAGCAAGGTGCCTGAAACTGAGCCAGGTTGGGATCCAAATGACCCTGGAGACAGAGCAAAGTTAGACCACTACAAAATTTGTTTAACAATAGTAATGCAAAAAGGGTCCCAAAATCTAAAAGCTTGAACAAAGTCCAACAGGTACAACAAGGAGAAAAAGAGAATCCCTTTGCCTTCTTTAAAAGAGTTTTCAAGGCCTATGGGTGATATACTGACATAGACTCAGAGCACCCGGATAATATGAGGCTGGTTAATATGACTTTTATTATCCAGAGTTCTCCAGACATAAGAAAAAAAGCATTGACTGTGAGAAGAAAACATGTAGACTTTCTTATTGTCATTGAAGCTACATATTCAGTCTCGAATGTCTAACAAGGCCCCCCTCCCCTAGAACCACAGCAGTTAAGAGCTGTCTCTGAAGAATTTTCTCATAAGCCTTTTCTCCAACCCCTTAGTGCCACCTAGGAAAGACCTACTTAAAACATTGCTTCTTGTACATGCTGGAATGTCTGATACCCCTGGTAGGCTGTAATTTGTTAATCAAGCTAAATGCATGGGTGACTTTCACACCAGGGAGGACGGATGTCAAGGTACCTCCTGACTATGCCTATACTCTCTAAGCTGCACTACTACAATTAGGAGAAAAACCTCAACCAGCAATACCTAAGAAGATTCTACAAGAGGTAAAGTCAGACATGTGGGCTGACAAAAGGTCAGGGCAAGGTAGAATGGCAGCTCCAGTAAAGGGTGTGATGGTCCCCAACTTGAGACAATGCCCTCTAAGAAGACAGGCCATGGAAGGTATAAAGCCTCTAATAACTGCCTTTCATGAGTACCAGCTTGCCAGTCCCCACACAATACTCCTATCTTGCCAGTGCAAAAACCAGGGACCAAAGACTACTGTTTTGTGCATGACTTGAGGGCCATTCATCAAATTGTGGAGGATATACATCCAGTAGTGACAAATGCCTCTATCTTACTCCCCACTCCATCTAGAAACCTTCGCTGGTGAATATTTTACCCACTGATGGTCAGGACCCCTTCAGACCTGTCTGTAACAATCGGACAGGCAACAGTCTCCATGGACAGCAAGAAGTCCAGAGGCCAGATCGTCCATACACAGGATGGCTACCCAACTCAGAGGAGGACTTTTCTACTCCAGGAGAGTCCTATAAACTGTTGACTGATTTGAAGGTACTCTTTAAAAAGAAGACTTCAAGATAAGTAATGAACAAGTTTCCCTGATTCACTTTCTACTTATTCATGATCTTTTGTATTCTGCCTGGAGGACTGAGTCGCTTTACCTGTTATTCATAGGACTCCAAGTGCTTTTTCCTACTGAGCAAATCCACTAGTCTCTTACCTGCTAAAAATAAATAATGGCTACCCATTTTCTTACCCTCATAATAACAATCCTTTCAGGCAACCTGGGACCTGTGAGTATTTAATGCCCCTTATCAGCAGGAAGTAGCTAGAGCGGTAGGCATCTCATTTCCTCAAGATTGAAGAATGTACAACAAAAAGGGAGAATTGAAATCCCATAACTGGTTTCAACCAGTCTTACTTCTTTGTACTAGTATGTTGTTTTGCAGGACACCCACTGAGCATGCACAGGGGAGGAAGGTCATGACCTTCAGCACTGCAGGAACAAAGGTCCCTGCCAGCTGAACCAAAATGCTGGAAACTTAGCTGCCAGAGCCAATTCTGAAGTAAGAGGTCCTACAATAAGGAAGATCTGGTGCACTGACCAGTCAAACTCTGCCAACCTGAAACTTCCTTGTTCCCCAACCCTTTAAAAGATGCCCAGACCCTGGACTAGAGAGACAGATTTGAGTCTTGCCTCCTTTTTCTTTGCCAGTTGACCTCAGATAAAGCTTTTTCTTTTCTCAAAAACTGATACCTTAGTATTGGCATTAGACAGCAAGCCATTGCTTAGTAACAAAACTAAAACTAACAAATATTAGTAATCAGAACATATAACAAAATTTTTTAAAACATAAATAAAAAGACAACCAAAAAGAAAGCTCGGCAAAAGATTTGAAAAAGAAAAAAAATTAGTATGAGAGGAAATACAAGTATGAAGAGATGTTTAACATCATTAGTAATCAGGAAAATAAAAATTTTAAATTATAGTGAGATACACCCAACCATTTTTATCAACACTATCTAGCAGAGGCAAGAAAGCAGACCCACAGGAACTCTCACACAATTTTGGTGAGTGCGTAAATTGACTCAGCTACTTTGAAAAACAATTTCAGGATTTCTAGTAAAGAAGTGTGTATCCTATAATCCAGCCTCCTACGTGAATGCTTCTCTATGATATATTAGCAGACATTTACAAGAATATTTGGAGCAACATTGTTTGTAACAACAAATGTTTAAAACAGCCTACTCCACATTCCATTAACATCTATCACCAAAAAAAAAATGGTAAATACATCAAGGAATATACATACAATGGAATATTATACAGCAATGGAAATGAATCAACTAGAGCCTCTCATTCAGAATAAATCTCAAAAACATTGAGTTTAGCAACAAAACAATGAATGCAAGTTTTAGAAGAATACATACCTTAGAATACCACTTAGATAAAGTTTTAAAATATTTTAAGCAATAGTGATATGTTTTAAGAACATATTGTAACAATACGAGAAGTTCTAACAAATTCCCAGTTAAGGAAAGTGATCCTGCTGGTGCAGCAGGCAATGTATTCAGGGAGGGAACTATCAGGGGCTTCAATGACATTGTTAATGATCTTTTTTTTTAAGCAATGAGTGGTGAGTACAGCAGTATTTCCTGAACTATACTTTCTGTCTTACTATATATCTTAAATATTGCAAAATATATTTAAAATATTTTTAATTTTATTGGGAAAGTCTTGGGTTAACATTAACTGAACAGTAGTCACTATATAAATATTCTACATATCTACATATTTTTTTTCTAGTAAAGTCTTTATTTGGTAAAATAAGGTGTTGTATTTAAAACTCCTCAGAATACAGATAGAGTTTCTCTGAAACTTGATAAAATAAAATACTGGAAAATTGGGCTGGGACTCAGGGGACATTGCTCAAGATGAGTAACTGCTCTGTGCCTCAATAAGACAGGATGGGGCTGATGAATCCCTGTGTACGTCATCTCATGTAATGGTCTCAGCAATCCCACAAGGGTGTTATGGGCCCCTTTTCATAGCTACAGAAGTTAAAGCTGCAGAAAGGCTAAACAACTTGCCCAAAGGAAGGGAGCTGAGATTTAAGCCCAGGCCTGCCTTCCTGGGAAGGCCATGCTCTTATTTACTTATGTATTTACTTATGTCCCAATTCGTTCCAGAAGGGTCTTAAGATGGTGTACAAAGGGACTTTAAATTAAGTAAGAGTTTTAAAATGACTTGTAAACACACATAAAAGATGTGGCTGAGAAATAATGAGCATGGAAAAGATTGAGCAAGTAGTGAGGTCAGTGTGCACAACATCTGTCACCAAGTGCACACTCCTAACCAAGGGGGCTACCTGGCTGATGAGGTCAAGCTGCCAGAGCAAAGGGGGACGTGGTACCCTCGACCATCCTATGCACTAGGAACAGTGATGGGCTTTCCTGCACTGTGTCTTATACTGCCTCCCACTCAGCCCCTCGCCTCCATTCCCCACTGTCACTGTTGGGGACAAGACTGCTCTTTCTTAAGAATGATTACTACTACACAGAGTGAGCTTCACTGGGCCAGTGAAGGAGATGATTCTATACCCCACCATGCCTGGAAAATACGGCAGTGAGAAAAGATAAGAAGTTATCCTCTTGTTAGCTCCAAAGTGGTATTAAAAAAAACAAACACGCGAATCATGCAGATGTCATCAGATGCAAACCCAGAAAACTTGGCCAGCGTAGTCTACTGGAGAAGCCATTTCCCCTCCCCCCCCACCACAAATATCAGATTAAAGAGAGAAATTATTTATACAATATAGTCATGCCATCTACAGCCATGAGAAAAGAACTGATATTGATTATGTCTTAAGAGGAAAGGAAACAAAAAATGGTCTAGAATATAAACCATGAAATGACGAGTACCTGAAAGAGGCCAGCACAAGGAAGGCTCAGAGACAATTAATTTTAAAGGAGGAAAAGAAACCCCATCTGCACTTGGATATTATGATTATGTCAAAAGGCTTTCCATCACGCAGGCAGTGTAAGAATCAAGGCACCAAGCTTTCATAAATAATAATTCAGCCACAGCATCGCTAGTCTGAGTGTGTGTAAACATAGCACCATTCCCAGATCCCAAAGATCAAACCAAGGGTCTGAACAGGAGAGCAGAGGAATTTAAAGGCAATGGCAAAAATGTGACATCCTTGAACTAACTTCCTTCCTTTTATTAGAGACACTGCTGATAACAGACACTGCTGGATGACTTCAAGCATGTGAAATTGCATTGTATAATAGAGAACAAGCAAAGAACAGTTGATCTCTGATTATTCAGGAGGCAATTACTCAGACTGTGGAAAAACCCAAGCATTCATTTCTGATCCTCTTCCATGCTGCTGTGTGCCTTCGGATGCCTTCCTTTCTCCTGAACATTAAATGAAGATGGGGGAAACTGGGGAGGAATGCTATTCACATCACTCAATTTTGCTACATGGTCAGCAGTTCTGGTAAATAGATTTGATGGGCAAGGAAACAGAAACCATCTGCTAAAAATGAGTTTTAGAGATTTCCTAGGGATTTCTATTATCCATGCTGCCAGTCCTCAATTTTATCATTGATAAGCTAGAGAACCAAGAGCTCAATGTCTTCCTTGGTTGGCCCCAGAGTCTCCCACTAGGGACCTGACCCTGAAGCATCTCTGGATTTTTAGCCACATCTGGTACCCTACCAAGAACCCAAACAGGCTCACTTTCCTGACTGGTGTGTCAGGACCACTTGCACTGGGATGAACTGTGACCTCTGTCGCCAAGTCCAAAGATTACATGGGCCTCAGGGTAATGAATCCCTGTGGGGCACTAATTCACATTTAAAAACTAATCTCATCGAATCCCATGTAAAAGTAAGTAAGCCATGCAAAGTCACCAGCAAAATGCAAATGCCCACTTTTTTGAAAAGGAATTTTACTTACTTGGTAAAAACAATCACTATTTCTAAGTAGTTATTGACAAAAAGCACTACTTACATCCTAACGATGTAAAACCTGAGTGAAACTCTATACGATTAAAGCCTCAACATTTAGAAGCTTAGCAAATATAACAGATTCCCAGAGACCAGCAGGGCTTCTTCTGGAAAGGTCTCCAAGACGTCAGACCCAACCCATTCTCCTCCCCTTTAGCTAACACACGTGGAGGACTAGTCCCCACTGTGCCTTGATGCTCTGGGGCCAATGAGACAACACCTACAATCTTTCTTCTTTCCTATATTATTTTTTAAGATTTAGAGAGGAGGACAGGGGACTGAGCTGAGGAAGAGCTCCCATGGCAGTATCTCCCCCTCCTCCCAGAAACCTGGATAATCAGAAAGGGGTTTAGAATAAATGTGTGCATTGGTGGAGAAAAAAAATTAGAAAACTCGCAAAGCACAACAAAGGGTTAAATAAGTCCCCAAAGACCATTTCATGTTCTACTAAAATACATTTCTTGGTAAAAAAAAAAAAAAAAAAAAAAAAAGATTCAAATTCACAGCCTATCTTGCTTGGACCCACTGATATCTTCCTCTTCTTTTGACTGGAGAACAGGCTGGGTAATGTTCTCTTGCCTAAGAGAGGAATAAAAGCAAGGGGCTCCCTTTTATTCTTGCTCTAAAGTTCTGCCCACATGCTCACTCTGAAGATCCTCTGGTTCTCGCTTTTCTGTACTCAAAGCATTAAAATGTCTTCATCAGAGAACACAGGCTTGGCACCCAGTGCCAGGCTCTCTGATCATGCTCCAGCATCGGGGAACATGGCTTTATGCCTCTTAGATCAGGCACGGAGAGCAATCTGGCCTTGTCCACCATGTATGTGGGACCCCTGATCCAAGTAGACTGCCTCACAGCTATTCACTCACAATTGTCCCACTCCCAATCTCTCAGCAATAACGTAAGCAGTGATGCAGATTCATGGGCAGCAAGGGAAGAAGGTCCTCCTTCCAGCTCCACTCTCCTGGTATCTTGTTAAAAATCATTAATATTTGTGATGGGCCTTGGGGCCCTTGTGTAAAAATTCTGATATTTTATATTATAGTTTTTGATGTTTAGGAAATATATATTGTCTTAGCTCAGGCTTTTATTAACAAAATACTGTCAACTGGGAAGCTCAACCAACAAACATTTATTTCTCATGGTTCTGGAGGTAAGAACTGGTTTGGTTCCTGGTAAGGGCTCTCTTCCTGACCTGTAGACAGCTACCTTCTTGCTCTGTGCTCCCATGGCCTTTCCTCAGTGTGTTCCCAAGGAAAGAGAAATCTCTCTCTCTTCATCTTCTCATAAGGGCACTAATTATGAGGGTCCTATCCTCAAGACCTCTTCTAAACCTAAGTACCTCCCAAAAGCACCGCCTCTAAATACCATCACACTGGGAAGGCTTCAACATACGAACTTTGGGGGGACACAAACATTTAGCCCATAATATATATTAACTATGATGATTTTTATTTATTAAGCAATGAGAAATGCTTATAACAACCAATAAGTAAAGTTAAAAGGCTGCCCCTCCTCAAAAAAGAAGCTGAAGGGGGTTTCGTTGGTGAATACAATTGCAGAGTCAGTGTTCAACTAAAACCTCAGAATGTACAATAACAAATTTAAATCTGTTGTTCCAACTGTAAGACAGTGCCTGTTTCTCAGGTATAACATTTTCTCTATTGTTAAAGAATTAAAATATGAAAACTGTGACCAAGTCTAGATGTTCTGCCCTTCTTCTGCCCTGAGCCCTTGCCACCACTCTAAAACTCACTGTTGTCAAGACCTACTGGGGAACTGGGGGACTTTGGGAGATGTGACGATTCTGAATGGGGATGATGCAGAGACGGGGCCAGGAGAAGTTCAAAGCTACAAGTGCATCCTGGTGGAGCATCAACTTTCATGTCAAGAGGAAATAATGTCAGCAATTTAACTATAAAGTCATTCAAAATATTTTCATATTATTTGAGAAGACAAGACTGGAGTAGAATGTAAAGTTCACATGAATTTTAATGTTAGAGAATTAAACTTCACAAAAATCTTGTGCTTGCAGTAAATCACTTAAACTATACCCCTAAGACAGGCATCTCCTCTCTCCATCCCCAGAGTTGAAAAGGTTTGAGAAGCATCAGCCCAAAGGAATAAGACTGACTCATGGAGCTGAGGCCTTGGCGTGTCCAATTCAGTGTCTGAAGCTACGTTGTCATGCACAAGGATGTGGGATGCCCTGGGGTACCTGACCAGTCAGATGGCTGAAATTCAGCTCTGGGAATGGTGTCTGGTGGACAAATCAGCAGGCCTACATGGACCTGGTATCCTGGCAGATGCAGGTCCAGCCTCTTTCTAGACAACCAGTGTACAACTCCATGTATTAGAAAGTGCTGCCTTCAGTTGCATTGAAATCTGCATCTTTGCAACCAGGCTCACCCTACCCCACTCCCTCCAGTGGTGTCCACATCCTAAAACTCACCAATGCTGCCTATCGATCCTTATTGGTTAAGGCTGCTGGAGCCTGTCACATGGATACCACTATCCTCCCTGTCTCTTTCCAAATCCTCACATTTTCAAGAAAAGGAAGAAACTTAGGTAAACAGAGGCAGGATCCATGAAATAAAAAAAATGTTAAGTTGTATTTTATTAAAATTAAAAATGTCTACTTTCAAAAGACACTGAGAAGAGAATGAAAAGACAAACCAGAGATAGGGAGAAAATATTTTCAAACATATCTGATAAAGGACTTATGTCCAAAATATATAAAGAATCCTTAAAACTCAACATTAAGGAAACAAACAACCAAATTTAAAAGAGAGCAAAAGAGCTGGACACCTCACTGGAGAAGATATTCAGACAGCAAAAAAGCATATGAAAAGATACTCATCATCATTTGTCACTAGAGAACTGCAAATTAAAACAATGAGATACCATTACACACCTATGAGAATGGAAAAAAATCTAAAAAACTGACAATGCCAGCTGCTGGCAAGGGATGCAGACTAACACTCATTCACGATAGCAGAAACAAAAAACTTAAGAATAAGTTCTTTCATTCAAACATTTCTTCAATGATTATTTACTGAGCACCCACTACATTCCAGTTACTGGGGAAAAAATTGCTTGCTGCTACACAAACTAATAAATGGCTTGATTTGGATTTGAACTTGGACTCTCTGACTCCAGAACTGTGCTTTTACATACTATATTACATGCCCAGACAACCTGAATGTCTGCAAAGAAAACTGAACTGAATGGAATGATATGCTGCTTTCCTGGGTATACTAAAAACATGTCAAGTCTCCCCAAAATTAATCTATAGACCAATTACTGTAAATATCCTGGAGCAACTTTGTAAAATGATGAAATGATTCCCAAGTTAAAAAGAATAAATGCCAGAAACTGGCTAACAAAATGGTGAAGGAAGGATTATGACAATTTTGCTCTGCCAGATGTTACACTATACTTCAAAGATACAACTAACAAAACAGCATGGTTCTGGCAAAAAGGCCAATGGAAGACAACAGAAAGCCTAGAACTGACCCAATTTTATTTGTATATATATATAGTCTAGCATATATATATTATTTTAGTACACAACAAAAGTGTCATTTTCTATCGGTAGGGAAGAAGTGGATAATTCAATAATAATGTTGGGATAATTGGTTAACTATGTGGAGAAAAATGAAGTCAGCTCCATGGATCATGACATACACCCAAATTACTTCCAGACAGATTAAAATTTCCTTTTTTTTTTTTTTTGTCTTTTTTATTTTTTTATTTTTTTGTGACCGGTAGGGGGATCGCAACCCTTGGCTTGGCGTTGTCTGCACCGTGCTCAGCCAGTGAGAGCCCCGGCCATTCCTATATAGGATCCGAACCCGTGGAGGGAGCTCCCAAGCACCGCACTCTCCTGAGTGCACCACAGGGCTGGCCCCAGATTAAAATTTTCAATGGAAAAAAAAAACCTCAAGAATATTGAAAAACAATGCAAATGAATACTTATATCACTCAAGGGCCCAGAGGCTTTTGCTAAAAATAGTAACAAAGACATAAACCCTGAAGGAAAAGATTGTTAGATTCTAACTAATAAAAGTATACTAAAAAGCATAATAAATATTAAAATACAAAATGAACTGAGAAAAAATATTAGTAATATATGATAGAAAAGCAGCTGGCATCCTTATTAGAATTTTTTAAAGCTCTAACAAGACAAGAATAAAAAAGGCAAGCACCCCAATTAAAAATAGGACAAGAAAAGCCCAGGCAATTTACAAAACAAACACGCAAATAAGCTGTAAAAATTGTGCAACAATGCCTAGCCTCTCAGGCAATCTAAAAATGCAAATTAAAACAATGAGATTCCATTTTTTGCTCATTAAATTCCAAAGATTTTACAGTGATGATTGCCAGTGTGACGAGGGTTGGGGGCACTCAGTATTTTCATATCCTGCTGGAGGGGGAGGAAAATCATCCCAGGGACTCTAACACACACCATACTGCCTTCCTGGGTCTTGGTAACTGAAACAGTAAGTACCTTAAAATGTGTTCGAGACCCTTTCAATTGCTGTCCCCTTTCCTCTGTTTATACATCTGCCATGATATTTATCATGCAATCATTTGGTTGCCATACCACGAACTGCTAGGGGCAGAGGACCCTAGTAGACAGATGCCAATTCCATCCAGCCACAGTTGGAGAGCCAGTAAATGATCAGCTGTGACAGGATGCATCCCTGCACCTAACGCCCAAATCCATCTGCTACCACCAACACTCACAGATATTGAGTGAGTGGGTGCTTCATTTAATACATCATTAAAAAGCTGAAAAAGCCCTTGGTAAATGGAAGATTACTTTGCTCCTTGGCACAAAATGCAAGCTGCTAAAGAACTAAAGCTGCCAATGTTGTTATTTGGTAAAAGGTTTTAAATATAAGACCAGACTGGAATTCCTTTACCCCATGTGTAACTATAGGGAGATAATACATGCCCCTTGGAGAGGGCAGATGCTGAATGTGTATTACTCACGGATGTATCTTGGCTCAGCAGGCAGTTGACAAATGATAGATATTATGATGATGATCTCTCATTCATTCTTTTGAAAAATCCTTACTGAGCCCCCCAGTGTTCAAGAAACGAAATAGGTGCCTTATACTTGTTATCTAACTTAACAAGTCGGGTCATCACAACATTAGTTCTTTCTTTAGCTTGCAGCAAAATGTAATCCCAGAACATTTGACTTGCTTACATAAAAAAGACAAATGTCAACTTCTGGATTAGCTAGCTTTACCCTCCCTCTCCCTTCCAGTACCACAGAAAATAAAGAAGTGCTTCATGTCCTCACTCATATTATTACAAAATGCTCTTCTAGACACTGACCTCATGGGAAAGGATGGTTTCCAGGAATTTAAGAATTGGAAGGCTCCCCAGTGGTCATCTTGTCCAACTCCTTCATTTTACAGATTGTCAAATAAGGCCTAAGGGGACAAGGGGTGTGCCCAAGGTCATACACAAGTGGGATGTCACGGTGGGACAAAATTGGGGACTCTGAGCTGCTGGGCCAATGATACTCCCACCGTGTCCCACTGTCCTGGTTACCACCAAAATGCTTTTCCTTCAAAAACAGAAGCATAGAATATCACATTTACTGGGCTTGCAAAGAGAAGATGTCATAATAGATTTACTTTCGGTCAGCTTTATTTCTGATCTCTAACTCATGATTCTTCTTATAATTTAATGTAAGAACCTGTAAATATATGCCATGTGCTTGAGAGAATGGCAGATAAGCCACAAAAGTTAAAAGCCTTTACTGGCAATTCTGGAAGAGATTACGAATTATTTTTAAGTGAAAAGGCTAATCATGAGTTTCAAAATTTCCTAAAATGCCTCGTTTTATCATTTCCCTCTGCATCTTATTTTTCAAACTCTTTTGCAGAATCTGACATAATATATCCAACCATAACAGAGGTCAGACTAATTGAGCAGTCTCTGAAGCCACCCCAGTACAGCACATGTCTCTCAGTGTGGACTTGCCTATTAGCCAACGGCAAGACGTCAGCAGCAATGTAAAAATCCAGAGAAGAAAAGGAAAGTGATGAAGGAGGGAAGGGAAAAGAGGGTGGAGGCGACACTCTTATGTTGTTAGGCAAAGCAGGGAAAATTTCCTATGAACTAGAGGGATCCTCTTGGACCACTGAGATGCATTACTCAATTGGGGTGCAGGTCTGGGTCCTTGAGTAATAATAAAAAGTAATAGGAACCAGCAAGGTGTAATAGGGGAAAACTGTCTGAGGATCAAAGGCCTGTGTTCTGCCCCCAACTCATACATTAACTAGCTATATATGGTCATGAACAGATCACACTCTCTCTCTGGTATCAGTTTTGTAAAACAAAGGAGTTAAATTCAATGTTTCTCAAACTTAACCATGGAAGAACCCTGCGGACAAAGAATGATGATAGTTGGGGATGCAGGCTACTATAAGTTCCAGATTTCTCTGGTCTTGTGTCTCCTATTTAACTGTATTTCATGGGGATTCTACTTCCAGGGTCTGTATGATCCTGCACAATTCGTTTTTCCTCTCTGAACCTGAATTTTCTTGAACCAACTCTCCCATGAGAATAAATAGAAAGATAGGGCAGAATATTTTTAAAAATCTATTTGAAAGTATCGGAGAGATACCAGTGCAGTGAGACTCTGTCAGACCAAGATCTGGGTGAGTAAGGAAGGTGAGAAGCAAGAATGTAGCTTTTGGTGCCTGTATCCCCTCAAAGCCATTGACAATTCTGAAAGCAATGGCTGAGAAGCTAAGCAGAGCTTCTACCCACCTCACACGTGAAAGGAAAAAGCTGGAGTTTGGGGCCCATCAGGGAGGGAGGACCTTGGGAAACACATTAAGTTTTCAGTTGGAACCCCAGTGGGCTGCAACCTAGGAATGGGATGGTCCTGGAAAAAGACCAACCTTCACATGGGATGAAACCCTTCTTTGACTCATCGCAGTCACTGAATTATTATCACCCATCCCTTGCCCAGCTGCCAACTAGAAGCAAAAGTAAATTCTGTCTGGAGGAATATGCCATCATCTGGAGTATCAAATTATCTCTAAAACTGATCAAATTTAATGTCCAACATTCAGTAAAAAATAACTGGGGTTATAAGGGAGAAAACTGATCAAAAGCCAAGATAGAGAAAAAGAAACATTAAATAGACACATAGAAGATCCAGAGAGTGGGCTTATCATACACACACTTTGTGCTTAACATGTTCAAAGAGTTACAAGACAAGCACAAAATTTTGGCAAAGAACTAGAAACTATTTTTAAAAATCAAATGGAAATTTTAGTACTGAAAAATATAATAGTTAAAATTAGTCACTACATGGGTTGTTTTATAAGGATATTAGGCTCAGTGAACAGGGAATTGGGGAACTGGAATACATGTCAGGAAAAATAGATCCAAACTAAGGTTCAGGGAGACAAAAGAAGGGCAAATATAAGAAGTAGTGTAAGAAACATCCGGGACACAGAGAAAAAGCATCACATACATGTAATTTCACTCCTAGTAGGATTAGAAAGAGAGAATGGGGCAGAAACAACATTTGAAGAAAAAAGTGGCTGAGAATATTCTGGGGTTGAAGACATAAATCAAGCCACAAAGTCAAGAAGCATCATGAACCCTAAGGAGAAGACATACAAAGAAAATAATACTTTAAGTGCTTATAGAAGAACCACTGAAAGCAAAATGTAAGTGAAAAATGTTAAAAAATAGTCAAAGAATAAAAACATATTGCTTTAAAGGTGCAATAATAAGACTGACAGTTAACTTCTCAACAGAAATAATGGGAGATAGAACACAGTGAAATGATATCTTCAAAGTGCTGAAATAAAATATATACCAACCCTGAACTCTACACCTAGTGAAAATATACTTCAAAAATAATAATAAAATTAAAATTTTTAGACAAACAAAAACTAAGAGAATTTGTCACTAGGAGACTGGCACTAAAGAAAATGCTAAAGGGAGATCTTTAGTCAGAAAGCAAATCATCTCAGATGGAAACTCACGGATGGAGAAAATAATATCACTGGTAAAAAGTAAATTTGTGAATCAATCTAAATGAATATTGAGTGTAAAAAACAATAGGAATTATCTTCTGGATTTAAAAATGCATAGAATTAAGGTGCATGACAACAAGAACATAAAATCAGGAGGGAAATAACTTCAACGTAAGTGTTCTAAGGTCTTTCTATTGTCTGGTACGTTAGAGGTATTAACATTAGGCTAACAAGTTAAGAGTAATTTTGTAACTTCTATTAATTACGAAAAGAACATAAATGGTATAACTAACAAGCAGACAGAGGGAGAAATGGAATAAAATATTTAAACTAATAGAAACCAAGATAAAAACCTAGAACCTAGAACAAATGGGGAAAATAGAAAGAAAAGGGTTAAGATAATCACATTAAGTGTAAATATATTACCAATTATATTTAATGTAAATGAACTAGGTTCCTCTTCCAGTATGAAAGAGTAAAGTCATAAATCACCAGCCCTCTTTCACCAATAACAACGATAAGATCTAGACACACACACAAAAAATGACAACCTGAGGGTTCTGGAGAGTGAACAAAAGCAGGCAGATTTTGGAGGGGAGTATAAACTTGGGGAAAGAATCCAGCACTTGTTGAGTTCCCCAGTTTTTCTGTTTTGCCATAAGGGCAGCCCACAGTTGCAGCATGGCATGGGACAATCAAACGCTGGTTTGAACTCACCATCAATCTTGCCTAAGGAACAGAAATAGAGCCTGAGGCAACCAGGACTGCCAGCGAGTGAGGGGAGAATCCCAGCAAGTAGGGACCCAGAGGAAGAGAAATCTGAATTTTGTGCATAAAGTCTGCCCAAGTCTCTGACTGACCTTTAAACCACACATGCACAGGGCAGACTCCAAGGAGCCCAGTTAAAGATAAAAACTTCTAACTGAAATTTGAGCTGCCATCTACCTCAAGTGACACACTGTTTACAGTTTAAATCTAATCAAGTTAGTTACCAGCTAAAACAAAACAAAAAGAGTCTCCACAACATATCATTCATAATGTCTATGATACATTCCCAAATCACCCCACATAAGAAAAATAATGGTAACCCCAAGATGACCCAGGTAAGAACTTTAATACTGCTTTTATAATTATGCTCAATGAGATAAAGAAAAATATGCTCATAACAAATAAAAAGAGAAGAAATCTCAGCCAAAAATAGAAAATAGAAAAAGAACAAATGAAAAACTTAGAACTGAAAAATACAATATTGGAAATAAATATTCACTATTTGTAATTAATAGCAGAATAGAGATGACAGAGGAAAAAGTCCATGAACATGGTGGATAGATAGAAATTATAACGTAGATAAATAGAAAGTGTCCAATCTGAAGAAGAGAGGGAAAGATTGGAAAAAACAGAGACTTAGGGATCTGTGGGCAATACCAAAAGGTCTAACATATCAGTAATTGAAGTCCCAGGTAGAGAGAAGAAAGAGAATGGGAAAGTATTCAGGGAGGAAAAAAAAGACTGAAAAATTTCCAAATCTGTTAAAAGGTATATTATCAAAAATTTAAGAAGTTAACAAACCAGATAGTGAAGAGAGAAGAAAACTATGTCTAGGCACATTATAATTAATCTTCTGAAAGCCAAAGGTAAAAGCAGCCAGAGAAAAACTACACATTGCACACAGTGGGACAATCATTCAAACGACTGCTAAATTTTCTTTTTTTTTTTTTTTTTTTTTTCTTTTTTTTTTTTTTTTTTTAATTTTATTTTGTCGATATACCGACTGCTAAATTTTCAAAAGAAACCAGGAAGCCAGAAGACAGTGGGACAACAACTTTAAAGTAAAGATATTTGGGGGCAAAGGAAAACTAAGACAATTCATTGCCCATAGATCTGCAGTAAAAGAAATGCTAAAATAATTATTTCATGTTACAGGAAATGATACTAGAAGGAAACATGACTGAAGAATGAATAATGAGTATCAGAAATGGTAAATTAAAAAGGTTATTTTATGTGTGTTAACACACACAAAAAATGTAAAAGGTAAAACGATATGGCTTCTAAAAGGTAATATAGGAGACTATCTTCATAACCTTGGTGTATGGAAAGATTTTTTTTAACTTCATTAAACTTCTATTCACCAAAAGACATATTTTTTACTGTCCAAAATGGAACAGCTCTGATAATGAAAGGTAGAACAGTAAATTATTACTCTGGAAGACTAGGCATAAATGGAGACAGTTAGGCACAAACTAGAAATATGGTGACACTGCCTATCTACTCCAGGTAAGTACCCAACAGGAATATGCCCATACATGCTTCAAAAGGTATGTCTGAGAATGTTCACAGCAGCATTCTTCACAGTAGTCCCAAATGGAAACATCTTGGATGTCCATTAACATTAGAATAAATAAATAAATTATGATATAAGCATGCAATGGAATACTATACAGCAATTAAACGTGTTAAATACTGCAACACACAACACAGATTCATCTCTGAAGTGTAACATTAAGCAAAAGAAGCCAGACATAAAATTATATATGCTATATGATTTCATTTACATAAAGTTCAAAGACAGCAACATCACTGTATGATTTTACAAGTCAAAATAGGAAGGAAGACAGTAATAATTGTGAGAGGACATGAGAGAGTCTTCTGAGTTACTGTGTCTCTTTCTTAATCTCTGTGATACTTACGAATTTGTTAACTTTGTGCTAATTCATCAAATAGCATACTTATGATTTTATAACTTTGTATATTATTCTTCAATTAAAAAGTTTATAAACAAGAAACCTAGACCTAATACACAAAACTGTAAAACTCCTAGAAGATAACATAGGGAAAATCTATACGACCTTGGGTTTGGTGATGACTTCTTGTTTTTTATTTTATTTTTTTATTTTTTATTTTTTGGCAACTGGCGGGTATAGGGATCTGAACCTTTGATTTTGGTGTTATAACACCATGCTCTAACCAACTGAGCTAACCAGCCAGCCCTTGGTGATGACTTTTTAGATACAACACCAAAGGCACGACCCATGAAAAAAAAATAGATAAGCAAGACTTAATTAAAATTAAAAACTTCCGCTCTACAAAAAAGTACTGTCAAGAGAATGAGAAGACATATCACAAACTGGGAGAAAATATTTGCAAAATACATATCAATAAAGGACTATTATCCAAAATACATAAATACTCTTAAAACTCAACAATAAGAAAACAGACAATCTGACTAAAAATTGGGCAAAAGCTCTGAACAGACACCTCACCAAAGAAGATATACAGATGGCAAACAAGCATTCGGAAAGATGCTGAAAATCATGTCATCAGGGAAATGCACATTAAAACAATGAAATACCACTACACAGCTAATAGAATGGCAAAAGTTCCACAGACAACACCAAATCCTGACAGGGATGTGGAGCAACAGCAGCTCTCATTCATAGCTGCTAGGAATGCAAAATGGTACAGTCACTTTGGAAGACAGTTTGGCAGTTTCTTACAAAACTAAACATATTCTTACCATACAATCAAACAATTGCATTCCTTGGTATTTATGCAAATGAGCTCAAAACTTATGTTCATGAAAAAAACTGCACGTAGATGTTTATAGCAGCTTTATTCACAGTTGCCAAAACTTGGAAGCAACCAAGACATCCTTCAGTAGCTGAATAAAGTGTGGTACATCCAAACAACGGAATATTATTTGGCTCTAAAAATGTGCTATCAAGCCATGAGAGGACATGGAGGAATCTTAAATGCATATTACTAAGTGAGAAAAGCCAATCTGAAAAGGCTAAATACTGTATGATTCCAACTACATAACATTCTGAAAAAGGAAAAACTATGAAGATAGTAATAAGATCAGTGGTTGCTGGAGATCAGAAGGAAGGGAGGGATGAATAGGCAGAGCACAGAGGGTTTTTCAAACGGTGAAACTATTCTGTATGCTAATATAATGGTAGATACATGTTATTACATATTTGTCAAAACACATAGAAAGTACACCAGCAAGAGTGAATACTGCTGTAAACTATGGACTTTGGGTGATGATGATGTGTCGCTATAGGTTCATTGATGGCGGTGGCTCTGCGTGGGAGGGGGGCAGAGCATGTACGGGGACCCTCTGAACCTTCTGCACAGTTCTACTGTGAATCTAAAATTGTTCTAAAAAATAGGTCTATTTTTTTTTTTAAAAAGAAACCACTTCAGTGCTTACTTACATAATGTAAGAGATATGCAAAAAATTTGTATTCTCATCAATAATTTATCCATACTTTTCTCATTAAAATGTATTTAAATTATACGGAATTTAATAAGACTCTTACTCCAGAAGAATGTTCCTAGAGCTGCAGGCCAGGTTGGACAACTCTGGGCCTCAGGCCCCTCTCAGCAAAGGAAGCCGCAGGGAGCACTCCCCAAGGTCAGTGTGAGGTTTAGGTTCTAATTCTCATGACACATCCTTTTGCTTGGCATTTTATGAGTCCACCGATGGGGTTTCCAAACAGCCTTGTCTGGGAAGCCTTCTAAAGAAGCTCAGCCTTCCAGCCACATCTGGCCCCTGTCTTGGGCCACCAGGCAGGGTTCCAGACTTCCGACTTTCCTGAGTCTGCTGGACACTGCTCCACAAGGACTCGGAATTCACAGTCAGGGAAGATGACTCACGGCCTAACAGCCTTTCCCCAAACTATAGCTGCTTCTGTACCAGCAGCTACCCTGCATCAGCTGCCAGCACTGCCTCCTAAACAGAAGGCTCTAGAGGGTAGCAAAGCAGTCAGTAAGAAAGGTTTTCCCCAACACAGGCATGTAAGAATGCCTCCACTGTGCTCTAATGTCTCACTTCCAGCCAGGAATGTTTAATGACATATCATAACAAGATTGCAAACAAATTAAAACTCAGTTTGCTGATTGCTAGCTCCATTCCTGTCAAAGTGGCAGCACAGGGTAGGGGTTGAATGCCAGACCGCTTGGAAGAATCCGGGCTCTTCACACAGCCAATCAGTTATCTTGGTTCCTGAGTTCTGTGTGTCCTGCTGGGAGAGCTGAAGAGCTCACCCTGCTGTCCCTTGTTGGGAAGGTGCATCCCGCAGGCTGGCAGGGAAAGGAGAGAAGCCAGGACCACGAGGCCAGGCTGGAGCACTAGTCTGTTGTAGGCAGTAAGAACTCTGGCTCTGGGGCCAGACTGCCT
Source organism: Cynocephalus volans (assembly GCF_027409185.1). Classification (NCBI taxonomy): domain Eukaryota; kingdom Metazoa; phylum Chordata; class Mammalia; order Dermoptera; family Cynocephalidae; genus Cynocephalus; species Cynocephalus volans. The sequence goes on along the minus strand of NC_084461.1, from coordinate 65,040,703 downwards.
GAGATTGCATGCAGCTTCCCCAGTACCTCTTTGGTGGCTGTATTAAATGGGATAATCTATAAAGCTCTTAGCAAAGCATCTAAAATTACTCAGTAAGTATTAGCTGCCACACCAGTGCCCCCAGATTCTGACAACCTCAGATCACCCCTCAAAGGATTACACCTCCTAGGTGATCCAGTGTTGGTGGTGGGGGGTGCGGTGGGGGTGGGGAGGATTGCACAACAGAAGCAAAATTTACAGTGGGTCAGGTGACAATGACATGAATTCCCAAACCTGGTGGTGGTAGACTGAATAATAACCTCCAAAAAGATCCAAGTCCTAACCCCTGGAACCTGTGAATGTTACCTTACAGTGCAAAGGGACTGTGCAGATGTAGTTAAGGATCTTGAGATGGAAAGATTATTTTGAATTATCAGGGTGGGAAGCCTTTATGCAATTAAAAGTGACCTCATAAGAGTAAGGTAGAGGGAGATGTGACAGCAGCAGAAGAAAAGGTAATGTAACAATGGAAGCAGAAATTGGAGTGATGAGGCCACAAGCTAAAGAATGCTGGCAGCCACTGGCAGCTGGAAGAGGCAAGAAATAATCCCCCTAGAGCCTCCAGAAGGAACCAGCCTTGCTAACACTTTGATTTTATCCCATGAGACTCATCTCGAACTTCTGGCCTCCAGACTGTAAGAGAATAAAGTTTGGTTGTTTTAAGCCACTAAATTTGTGGTAATTTGTTACAGCAGCAATAAGTAACTAATACACTGGATTAGAATCCTGGCCAACAACTGGGCTCCCAGACAGCAGGATCTAGGGGGAAGGATGCTGGCAAGACCCTCTCAGTGCCACAGCCGCACCAGTTAGGGTTCAGAGCCTGAGCTCTGTCTAGCACCAGGAGAAACCAGAATGAAACTGGGAGCTGAGGTGGAGGCCACATCCCAAGGATGGAGCAATCATGGAGGGCAGCTGGAAACTGGCACTGCAGCAGGCACTGGGGACTGGGGCTTGACCAGGCATTCACACACCAAGTAGATGGCAGCAAGCACAGCTCCAGACCCTCAGTGGGAGGGCCTGCGTCCACCTGTAAATGACCTGCCTCGGTCAGGGAGGGCTCTGGGCCAGCTTCTCAAGGTGTACTCTGTGGACTGGTCCTGGTCTGTGAACTGCTATCTAACAGCAATGAGATTGGGACAGAAAATGAAAATAAGTGCCTAGAAATTTCCAGCAATTTGTCATGGCCATGACCATTTCTAGAAATGTAATTTCACTGCTGTTTGAATCTTCTAGTAAAATATTACAGCTTGTATTTTGTGTGCCTCCTTTATTTAAAAAAGCCATTTTTGCAGTGATTCATTTTCATTGTATTTTATAAGAGTTTTGGTTGGCAATAAGATTCCTGACAATCACAGGGAAGGTACCTGCAGGTGTACGGGGAGGAGACAGCAGTGATGGCACAGGTGTGATCTGACAGCCCTTCCAGGGGAGGGCTTGCATGGGACTGCCTGAAATGTGAAGGGCGAGGTGCCTCCAGGGCAACACGCTGCACAGGCTTAGTGAGCTCTTCAGCATCCTGGTTAACGCCAATCACCTGAACTCTCACAGCCTTGGCAATGGTCCCATCTATCAGATGACAAAGAGCACAGGTACAGCTCTCAGCCTTTCTTCATGACAACCTTCCTGCTTAATTAGGCATATTCCACTTTATTTGCACTTCCTTGGTGCACACCAACCCAGAGAGCAGAGCTGGTGGCATGCTGCATGGCAGGATAAAGCTGGCCTAGGTGAGAGACACTGCTACCTATAATTCAGAAAGAGGAAAACACATGCAGAGAAAAGAAAATTACTACCCAGGCTGTACTGCCATGTTGCTCAAGTACAGGACGGTATGAGTATGTTCTGCATCCCTTTCTCACTTGTGACTCCAGATAACCCCCTGAGACTGCGGTTGTCACTCTCACATTGCAGAACACCAAAGTTGGCTCAGAGAGAAATGGAGGTCATACAGAGCAACGAGTCAAGTGCAGGCTTTGGGAGTACGACCTGTTTTCAAACCCTGCCTTTTTCACTAACCAGCTGGGTGACTTTGGAGTATTTAAGCACTCTGGGCCTGAGTTCACATATTTGTAAGATGTGGATACCAATACCTGCATCATAGGGTTTGTACAATAATTAAGTAACTTAATGTCTGAAAAACATGTGACACATAGCACCTGGCCCAAAGTCTCCAATAAATGCTAACTTAAAAAAAAAAAAAAAAGAGGTGGTGAGGGGATCACAGCCAAAGAGAGAAAGAACCAGTGCTTTCTGGCTCAAGGGACAATGCTCCTTCCAATGCTCATGGCACCACCACACAGATGAGAGTTGGTATGTTGGAAACTATGTGTAGCATTGTAGACTCCACTGGGATTTGAAAGAAAAATTTACCATCTAGAATATCAAGAAGGCAAGATATAGCAAAAACAAAAGTAATCGACCTGAGAATAGCAACTCTTGGTCAAGTCATGCCCCACATTTTGTAAATGCAATAAAAAGTATTCTGTTTACAATACAAATCTTCAAAGAATTGGAAATTTGGAATTAAGCAAGTATATATTTTAGGCAGTGTCCCCACTGAATCTAAATGTCGTCATCTTAGTTTTATTACATGTACATGCACATCAGAACTCCACTCACAAGTATTTAGTAAACTGTGACATAAAAATATAATTACGGATGGAACAAAACAGTTTTAAAAAGCTGTTAAGATGATTTCCCAAACCGATGTATATTTTATTTCAGAAGCTCATAGTAATTAAAGTAATAAACTAAGCCCTATAACAACAGGGAGCAACACGAGCCACAAAGCTTCCCCACTGCAAATTTTAATATCCTGAATGAATTGGGGCATTTTTTAAAACAGCAATTTAAATTAAACTAGGCTAGTGTGTGCCGATCAGCGAGGCACCCAGCTGGAGAGGCCCGAGATCCACGGAGACTATGTGCCCTGCGGTGCCAGCATGTGACCCAGCAGGTAGGCCTCACCCCCGCCACCAACACCATCCCCAGCCCAGCCTAGTGCATGCCTATCAGAGAGATGCCCAGCTGGAGAGGCCAAAGATCCACAGAGACTATGTGCCCTGCAGTGTCAGTGCATGACCCAGCAGGTAGGCCTTGCTGCTGCTGCCCGACTCCATCCCTGGCCCCGCTGAGTGCATGCTAACCAAAGACGCACCTCCCTGGAGAGGCCCAAGACCCAAGGCAACCATGCACCAAGGCACTAGTGGGCAACCGAACAGACACTGAGGCTGCTGTACCAAATTGGCAGCCCCAGCAGCATCCTAGCCAGACAATATTGTTGAACCAGTGGACCATGAAATCCCCTGCCACAAGAACTAAACATCAAAGGAAAGATACCAGAAATATGAAAAATCAAGAAAGTACACCACCAAAGGGTAATAACTCTCAAGCTCTAGATCCTATAGAACAAGAAGCCCTTGAAATATCTGACATGGAATTTCGAGTAATAATTCTAAAGAAACTAAATGAGATACAAGAAAACTCAGCTAGACAACACAATGAAATGAGGAAATGTATACTGAAATAAGAAATGTACACTAAATGTGTACTGAAATAAGAAATATATGCTGAAATAAGAAATGTACAAGGAAATCAATGTGCTGAAAAAGAATGTAGCAGAGCTTGCTGAGCTGAAGAATTCATTCAACAAAATAAAAAACACAACAGAGAGTTTAACCAGCAGGCTTGCAGAAGCAGAAGAGAGGCTTCTGACATTGAAGATGGGCTGTCTGAAATAACACAGGCAGACAAAAAAAAAAAGAATAAAGAATTAAAAACATTGAAGAAAATCTAAGAGAGATATCAGACAACCTTAAGTGCTCAAATATCCAAGTCATGGGTATTCCAGAAGGGGAGGAAAAAAGACACTGCATTGAAAACATATTCAAAAATATAGTGGCAGAAAACTTCCCAGGTATAGGAAAAGACACAGATCTTCTGATTCAGGAAGCTCAAAGATCCCCAAATGTATTCATCCCAAAAGGTCTTCTCCAAGACATGTTATAGTCAAATTGGCAAAACTCAAAGACAAAGAGAGAATCTTAAAAGCTGCAAGAGAGAAGCCATCAAATCACCTATAAGGGAGCCCCAATCAGACTAACATCAGACTGTTCATAACAAACCCTAAAAGCCAGAAAGGAATGGGATGATATATTCAAAATACTAAAAGACAGAGATTGTCAGACAAGAGTACTCTACCCCACAAGGCTATCCTTCTGAAATTAAGGGCAAATAGTATATTTCTCAGACAAACAAAAACTGTGGGAGTTCACTACCACATGACCACCCTTACAAGAAATTCTCAAGGGAGTACTGGGTTTGGTACCTGAAAAATAACTACCATAGCCATAAAAACTTAAGAAAAATCAAAACTCACTAGTAAAATAAAAATGCCAACAATGAAGAGAAACAAAAAAGTTTATCTACAACCCAAGGAACCAACAAATACAGAAAACAAACTGTAAATCAGAAAGAAAGGAACAAAAGACACTTAAGACATCCAGACAAAAATCAATAAAATGCTAGGAATAAATCAACACTTTTCAATAACAACTCTCAATGTAAAAGGATCAAATTCCCCAATCAAAAGACACAGACTGGCTGACTGGATTAAAAAGGAGGACACAACTATATGCTGCCTTCAAGAGACCCACCTCACCTATAAAGACTCACATAGACTAAGAGTGAAAGGATGGAAAAAGATTTACCATGCAAACAGAAATGAAAAATGAGCTGAGGTAGCTATTCCTATATCTGATAAAATAGACTTTAAACTAAAAACCATAAAGAGATAATGAGGGCCACTACATAATGATAAAAGGATTGATCCATCAAGAAGACATAACAATCATAAATACATATACACCCAATGTTGGAGCAGCCAGATTTATAAAACAAACTCTATTAGACCTAAAGAAGGAAATAGACACTAATACCATAATAGCGGGAGACCTGAACACCCCACTGTCAATATTGGACAGATCATCTAGGCAAAGAATCAGCAGAGAAACACAAGATCTAAACAACACACTAGACCAATTGGACTTGGCAGATATCTACAGAACATTCCATCCAACAACCTCAAAATATTCATTCTTCTCATCAGCACATGGATCATTCTCAAGGATGGATAGATCACATCTTAGGTTACAAATCAAGTCTCAACAAATTCAAAAAAATTGGAATTATCCCATCTATTTTTCCAGACCACAATGGATTAAAACTAGAAATCAATAACAAATGAAATTCTGGAAACTATACAAACACATGGAAATTAAACAGCATTCTACTTAATGACATATGGGGCCAAGAAGAAATCAAACAGGAAATCAAAAAATTTATTGAAACTAATGAAAATAATGATACATCATATCAAAGCCTGTGGGATACTGCAAAAGCAGTACTAAGGGGGAAATTTATCACATTAAATGCTTACTTCAGAAGAATGGAAAGATGGCAAGTGAACAACCTAGCACTTCACCTTAAAGAACTAGAAAAACAAGAACAATCCAAACCCAAAGTTAGCAGATGGAAAGAAATCATTAAAATCAGAGCAGAACTGAATGAAATTGAAACCTAAAAAACAATTCAAAAGATCAATCAATCAAAAAGTTGGTTTTTTAAAAAGATAAATAAAATTGACAAACCATTAGCACAACTAACTAAAAGAAGAGAGAAGATCTAAATAACTAATTAGAAATTAAAAAGGTGATATTACAACTGAAACATCTGAAATACAAGGAATCATTTGAGATTACTTTAAACAACTATATGCCAACAAATTTGAAAATCTGGAGGAAATGGATAAATTTCTGGACACACACAAGCTACCAAAACTGAGCCAAGAAGACATAGAAAATCTGAAAAGACCAATAACAATAAAGGAGATTGCAGTTGTTATCAGAAGGCTCCCAACAAAGAAAAGCCCAGGACCAGATGGATTCACAGAAGAATTTTAACAAACATTCAAAGAGGAATTGACACCGATTCTTTACAAACTATTCCAAAAGATTAAAACAGAGGCAAATCTCCCAAACTCATTTTATGAAGCAAACATCACCCTGATATCAAAACCAGGTAAAGATACAACTAAAAAAGAACACTACAGGCCAATATCCTTGATGAATATAGATGCAAAAATCCTCAATCAAATACTAGCTAACAGAATACAGCAATACATACATAAAATTATACACCACGATCAAGTGGGATTCATCCCAGGGATGCAAGGTTGGTTCAACATACCCAAATCAATAAATGTGATACACCATATTAATAAAATCAAACACAAGGAACATATGATCATCTCTATAGATGCTGAAAAAGCATTTGATAAAATTCAACATTCATTCATGACAAAGACCCTCTATAAGTTAGGTATAGAGGGAAAGTATCTCAACATAATTAAAGCCATATATGATAAACCCACTGCCAAGATCATCCGGAATAGGGAAAAGCTGAAAGCTTTTCCTTTAAGAACAGAAACTAGACAAGGATGCCCACTCTCACCACTCCTACTCAACATAGTGTTGGAAGTACTAGCCAGAGCAATCAGAGAAGAGAAGGAAATAAAGGGCATCCAGATTGGAAAAGATGAAGTCAAACTGTCTCTCTTTGCAGATGACATGATCCTATATATTGAACAGCCTAAAGCCTCTACAAAAAAACTCTTGGAGTTGGTAAAGGATTTCAGCAAAGTAACAGGATACAAACGCAATACACAAAAATCAGTAGCATTTCTATTCTCCAATAGTGAACATGCAGAAAGAGAAATCAAGAAAGCTTTCCCATTTACAATAGCAACCAAAAAAATAAAATACTTAGGAACTGAATTAACCAAGGACATAAAAGATCTCTATAATGAGAACTACAAACCACTGCTGAGAGAAATTAGAGAGGATACAAGAAGATGGAAAGATATCCCACGCTCCTGGATTGGAAGAATCAACATTGTGAAAATGACCATACTATCCAAGGTGATATACAAATTCAATGCAATCCCCATCAAAATTCCAATGACATTTTTCTCAGAAATGGAAAAAGCTATCCAGATATTTATATGGAATAACAAGCGACCACGCATAGCCAAAGCAATGCTGAGCAAAAAAAAGAAAGCTGGAGGCATAACACTACCTGACTTTAAACTATACTACAAAGCTATAATAACCCAAACAGCATGGTACTGGCATAAAAACAGACACACTGATCAATGGAATAGAATAGAGAATCTAGAAATCAACCCACACACCTACAGCCATCTGATCTTTGACAAAGGCACCAAGCCTGTACACTGGGGAAGGGACTGCCTCTTTAGCAAATGGTGCTGGGAGAATTGGATATCTATATGCAGGAGAATGAAACTAGACCCATACCTCTCACCATATACGAAAATCAACTCAAAATGGATTAAAGAATTAAATATACAACCTGAAACAATAAAACTTCTTAAAGAAAACATAGGAGAAACACTTCAGAAAGTAGGACTGGGCACAGACTTCATGGATACGACCCCAAAAGCATGAGCAACCAAAGGAAAAATAAACAAATGGGATTATATCAAACTAAAAAGCTTCTGCACAGCAAAAGAAACAATTAACAGATGAAAAGACAACCAACAGAGTGGGAGAAAATATTTGCAAAATATACATCTGACAAAGGATTAATATCCAGAACATATAAGGAACTCAAACAACTTTACAAGAAAAAAACAAGCAACCCAATTAAAAATGGGCAAAAGAGCTAAACAGGCATTTCTCAAAGGAAGGTATACGAATGACCGACAGACATATGAAAAAATGCTCCACATCACTCAGCATTCGGGAAATGCAAATCAAAACCACACTGAGATACCATCTCACCCCGGTTAGGATGGCTAATATCCAAAAGACTGTGAATGATAAATGCTGGCAAGGTTGCAGGGAAAAAGGAACTCTCATACATTGTTGGTGGGACTGCAAAATGGTGCAGCCTCTATGGAAAATGGTATGGAGGTTCCTCAAACAATTGCAGATAGACCTACCATATGACCCAGCTATCCCACTGCTGGGAATATACCCAGAAGAATGGAAATCATCAAGTTGAAGGTATAACTGTTCCCCAATGTTCATTGCAGCACTCTTTACAATAGCTAAGAGTTGGAACCAGCCCAAATGTCCATCATCAGATGAGTGGATACGGAAAATGTGGTATATCTACACAATGGAATACTACTCTGCTATAAAAAAGAATGAAATACTGCCATTTGCAATGACATGGATGGACCTAGAGAGAATTATATTAAGTGAAACAAGTCAGTTATTTGTGGGAGCTAATTAATTATATTAAGTGAAACAAGTCACTTATTTGTGGGAGCTAAAAATAAATAAATAAATACATAAATAAACTGGGGCAGGGGAGGGAAGAAGACACGACAATTACAATTCCTTGACGTTCATATGACAAGCAAACATAAAGAAGATTGTTGGGAGGGAGGGGGGAGACGTAGGAGGGAGGGAAGTTTTGGTAATGGGCCATAATAATCAACCACATTGTATATTGACCAAACAAAATAAAATTTAAAAAAAAATTAAACTAGTATTTATCAGGAAGGGAGAAATTAAAATGATAAAGACTGATTTTATACTATGTTTTCAGTGTTAGCACTAATATACAAAATTATCCACACAAAAACTAGAAAAACACATCTCTCTTTAAAAAATAACATGGAGTCTTGCTAAGATCTCGAGTGGAATTCCTCAAAGACACTTGGCTCCATGGTTTCCATCTCATGAGAGCACAGTAGTTGAAAAATTAAAATAGGTGGTCCTGAACAAGGCTCATTAAGGGTTAAGGGATTTGTATGACAATTTAGGATGATATCCCCAACTCACTTTAGCCAGCGGTCAGGTTCCTGCCTACCCAAACCTAACCAGAACATGGAAGTGCAATACAATGACCCAAGAGTACTGAACAGAGTACTACCCATGGGAGTTCTGTCTATGGAAGAAGTGGAGGTAAACCTGGGTCTTAACTCAGCCAGTTGTGTTAACAATAAAGAAAAAAATCAGAAGCCACGAAGCCCCAGTGATGGTCCCAGGGAATGGCAGCCCACAATGGTAGGCAGAGACAGAGAGAAACAAGAGCATTTGGTGCCTGGGCAAACAGCCCTGATTAGCCCAACAGCCTCCAAAACCTATCTTTCTAGCGTCGGGCAAGAGTGGAGGTTCACCAGCTGGTCTTGACTCAATAGGGATAGATGGATGTTCTGCGTAGTCTATCTAAGAAACCAGGAAACTGTGAAATGTGTTTCCAAAGTGATTAATAATTCTTTTAAAGTTGTAGTGGTTAATGGAGTAAGTCTCACCTATGTGGAAAATCTGCTTGCTGGGAAGTCTGTAGTGCCTAACCATCGTGCATAAAAGAGGCAGGAGAGAGCTGCGATGTGGACAAAACTGCACTAAGATGCAGCATCTCTTGTCTCCCATCTCTTGCAAAATGGACGAAAGAGAATAAAGAGAAATAGCAGGTAAAACACATGATATAATAAAAACTAGACCAAAAACAGGATACACATTAAAAAATACAGCTACTTAAATGTATGCTTAAATTTTGGATACAAAGCAGAGAATGTATGTGTTTTTCATGTCAAGGGGAAGAAATCCAGAAGTAAAATCCTTACCAAATAAGCATATGAAATTTTGCCAAGTTTAATGTTGCCACCATTAGAAGATATGAAGGGAGTTAAAATGGAAACATGGAAATAATAATCACTAACACAGAACCCAGAAAAGATGATTTAAATTTTGGCATTCTGATAACCCCAATCATAGATAATAGGTGTTTCTTACAAATCTTTTGCTAAAGCCATCTGAGCACTATCATGTTAACACAAATCTCATCTTACAAAGACGATTTTATGAAAGTAATATACACAAGTGATTTATGTAAGATAAAAACTTTCATAATATTTAACTCTATAAATGCAAGTTTTCAATAATCTTCTGTTTTCTTCCACACCACCCCTTGGAAAATCAGGTTCTTCTTTGGATAACTTCAGGCCCTTGCACACTGCAGGAAAACTGGGATGGCAGGGGACATGGTAAGAACAGCCATCCTAGATGTCTTGCTTAGACCCAGGAGACGAGTGAATAGCACCCCTGTATCTAGAGATAGGGAAGGGGCTGTCATCAGAGGAACTGTCAGAGTCATGGCAGGGGAAGTGGCATCCCTGTGGGCTCAGAGAAAACCCAAAATGTGGATTAAAAACTACACGGTAAGGGCATTTCACAATGAGGACCATGCCATATCAAGACTAGGTCTTTCTATTTAAGAGAGATGTACATAATGTATTTAAGGAAGATTCTTCTCCACTATTTTACCATTTTATCCTTTATTTATTTATATCCAATATTCACATTAAAGTAAATTTTGGTATCTGAAGGGCTAAGCATTATTTATCCAAAAATCTCGCTGAGATCACTATTGCTGATCAATGCCCCACACAGTGACTTACACATAGTAGACACTCCATATGTGTCTGATGCTGAATGGATAAAGGAAGAAGTGAATGAATGAGGGAAAGAATGACCAGTGAAGCCCTTTATTCATTCCACAGGTATCTGTTGAAGAGTCCACTATGTGCCAAGGCACAGCACTAACAAACGTGATAATGATAGACTATGACAAGTGCTATGAAGGAAATAGATTAGATAATATGATAGTAACTGGAAGGAGAAGACACTATAAGGAATTTGAGCTGAGACCTTAAGTATGAGGAGTTATTCTGCCTTGGAGGAGGAGGGAATGTTAGGCGTCCAGCAGAGGCAACAGCAGGTGCAAAGGCCCTGAGGCCAGAAAGACTTGGCTCATTTTAAGGAACAGGAAGGAGACCAGTGTATGACACAACTTACCTGCTGAGTGGAATAATGCACACAGAAGTGTCATACCCTAGAGACAACTTTCAGATAATTTTACTAAGCTCTTCAGAAGAACTCTACAAACAAATGAAGTGAAGGTTTGAAACAATCACCTGAATAATTTGGGCAATTCATCACACAGGAGCTACACTCATATTTTGAACTTTATTTTTTACGTAATTAATTTGGTATAAAGGATAACAAATACACATTACTTCCTTCAGTTCTGAGGATAATAATATAGATATTTATATCCCACTTTATATCATTCTTAAGTACCCTTTGGTATGATCATAGGATAGGATAATAATTTTAAGCTTTTCAGTCTCATGTAGTTAGATTTTTTTCCTTATTGAGATATTTAATCGAAATTGAACATTTTAAGAAATATCTTGGGAGCACTTTGCACTTGGGATACAAGGAATTGTAATTCTCATAACAATTTCTTACAACTTGTCAATTCTGACTTTCTGTGGGTGGATTCTTACAAGTTCACAGAGTAACTAAGGAGAACTGTGCAGCAATTAAGAGCAAATCCATAACTTCTTCTTTAAGAGTCCTTGGTAGTATTTTAGTTGACTCATAAGCTATTTCTCTTCTCCCAGGTTCACATACTGAAGAGTGTTGTTCCCAAACTGAACACAAGACCCACATTCATAGCCTTATCTACAGTTTGCTGCTAACCCTATTGGTGTTTGCACCCTCATGGGAGCAACATAAGGTCATTCTCTTAAAAGCCAAAGATAAATCAATTAATGGGACCAAAGATATATTAAGTTTAGAAAGGGTAAATGACAAAAAAAAATAAGAATAGAAAAATGGCCCTCTTTTTACAAAAAGGGAAGTAAATATTGTACGTGTAAACTTAAATAAACTAATTTGTCAAAATGAATAACAAATTCAGGAAGGATAAACTCCATAGTTACCTCTGGGATGAGGCTGGAGGAGTAGGTTATCAGGAGGAGGGACTTTCACATACACATATATTTTTTTAAGTGGTAATATTATTATTGATTTTTTCATATTTTTTGTGTTTCTCAGCATTTTCAAAAGATTTTTTTTTTTAAAGTAGGCCAGTGGATTAAATTTCTGACTACAAAATTTCATCTGGTTGTCGACAAAACTTCTTTTTCTCCATCTCTCTCTCATTCTCTCTCTTTTAACTCTCTCTCTGAAACATTTACATTAATTTTTATCTATATCACAATCAGCATGGGAGGCCAGCAAACAGGGAACAGTCACTGGAAGTCCTCCAGCTCCTGAGACCTGAGCCATGGGCCCGGAGGCCACAGGCCTCAGCCATGCTCTGCCGCCCACCCCCTGCCCCACCATTGGCAAGCAGGCCAGTAAAAGAGCCAGCCGTGGACCACCCCTGCTCCCACCCCACTCCCCCTCCCACCCCCCTGCAACATCTCAGAATGCAAATTAAATAAATAAATAAATATTTAAAAACCATCTGTATGGCTTAGGTGCAGTATACCCTTGGGCACTCTGGCCCACAATTAAAATCCCAAACTGCTGATGTTTTAATAAAGTATTCCAACTATGACATCTAAATAATCACTATTTTTCCATCTGTTATCTCTCAGTGATCATTGTGCCTTTTCAATTATTTGATGAGGGTAATCAATTAAAAGCTATTTGATGAGATCAATAAAGTGCATTAATCCTTTAAATTTACATTTAATTGGAAACCTTTATGCCCCAGAACTATCAAGGTGTTACTTGTGCCTCCGTTTGCCCCATACATTTATGAGGAAACCTGGAATGATATAACCGTGCTGCTGGGGAGAACACAGCTGTAGCTCATTGCTGCATCCCCAGTGCCTTCCACAGCGCCTGGGACATGTTAGATACTCAAAAAATATGGGTGGAATGAATGAATGAATGAATGAATGGGTTAATGTCAACTTTGTGAACCACAGGAAGGCAGCAGGAAGTAGTGGAAATAGCCCGAGCTTTGGAATCAGACATACGTGTTTGAATTCCAGCCCTGCTACATACTAGCTATGTGACCTTTAGCAAAATAATTAATTTTTCTGAACCTCAGTTTCTTTATCTGTGTAATGAGGATAATAATACCTCCCTACCTCACAGAGTTTTTGTGAGGATTAACTGGGATAATATATATGTACATAAACATTAGCATTCATCAAATGGTAGTTCTCCTTCTTGTGAATACTTGAATTTTAATCTAAAAATGGAACCATCTAGCAGTTCTCTTTTCACCACAATGTGTTTGTGAAAATGAGAGTTTATTTCTTTTTTTTTTTTTTTGTCTTTTTGTGACCGGTAAGGGGATCGCAACCCTCGGCGTGGTGTCATCCGCACTGCGCTCAGCCAGTGAGCGCACCGGCCATTCCTATATAGGACCCGAACCCGCGGTGGGAGTGCCGCTGTGGTCCCAAGTGCTGCACTCTCCCGAGTGCGCCACGGGGCCGGCCCGAGAGTTTATTTCTTAAATACTATTTTGCCCACGTCGAATGCCTTTTGCCTTATTTCTTCCTGTCAAACTTAGACCCAATCTCCAGATCAAGTTTAACCACCACCTTTGCCTCAAAGCTTTTATCTCCGACCCCCAACCCCAGCCAAAAGCAAGTTATTCTCCTTCAACATACATACTTATCCTGGCTTCCAGTCAAGATGTTGGAATAGACGGTCCCCAGCATCACTCTCTCTCACAAATCAACCAATTTACAACTATTAAAAAGCAACCACAGCCAAGCTGGGGCCACTAGAGCTCAGAGGAAGAAGAGGAGGAGAGACCTACAGAGTTCATGAAGGTGGGAGAAGCCACCATGAGAGAAAGAAAGGATCACTCCCACCATTTTGAATCCTGGCTGCTTCAAGGCTAGAGCTGGTGAGCACATGGAGCAAGAGCTGGCAAAAGCCACAGCTGTGCCCTTCATATGAAGTTGCTTAGAGGTGGTAGGAGAGAAGAGGGCCTTGGTGACCCTCAGGCCAGCAAGACCACTAACAGGGTTCCTGTGGACCCACACAGGAGCAAGGAGCCACAACAACTGAAAAAAAAGGAGCCACTCAGAGACGGTGAGACATCACAAGGGACCGGTGCATAGCCTGTTTGGAGTGCAGGCAGTGGGGGAGACACGCCACCGGGGGAATGTTGGGGCACAGCATGGACAGCTGATCTGCCCCCCAATCAGCACAGGCCCACTCAGAGGAGACTGGTCAGGAATATAGAACTGCAGGGGTGCAGTTTGCTGAAAGGTCTCAGGCCCAGACCAGAGTTTCCACACCATCCAGGTGTACCAGAACTCACAAGAGCCAGAAGTACATACAAGGACAACAATTAAAACCTGAGCTGCACAAAAAAGCCTTCCCCAGGGAATCAGCGGCAAAGACACAATTTAGTTCAACCACAGGGCTCAAGTGCTGATCCCCACATGAAGTTTCCCCATTTTAGAAGTAAGCAAAGGACAACAAATTAATTCCAATGCAGAGTTTCAGTGGTGGGAACAGTGAATAATCCAACACAGAACTGAAAGAAAAAACAAAATACCCACAGATGAGAGACAAAGTTTGGTATTAACTAGTAGAGGTCTCACATCACCAAAGAACACCTGTAAAACCTAGGACTGGGGCCGAGCCCGTGGCGCACTCGGGAGAGTGCGGCACTGGGAGCACCGCGATGCTCCCTCCGCGGGTTCGGATCCCATATAGGAATGGCCGGTGCACTCACTGGCTGAGTGCCGGTCACGAAAAAGACAAAAAAAAAAAAAAAAACCTAGGACTGGCAGCCCCCTGGACTCCTAAGCCAGGGAGGTGGAAGGGCTGGAGGCCGTAGCCATGACCCCCAACACCCGCAACCAGCCCAATGATGACCACTGAGCTGCCACTGGAAACACCCCAGGCTCCCAAGCTGGGGCAGTGGGGGGCTGAGGGCTTCAGCCACATCCCCCTGACATCTACATCCAGCCCAGCAATGACTGAGCCACTGCTGGAAGCCCCCTAGTCTCCCCTGCAGGAATGAAGGGGGTGCCACGGGCCTCAACCATGCCCCCCTCCTTCCTCCTTCTCCCACCCTATTTCCTTCCCCCTTTTCCTCTCCCCCTCCCCCCAACAGCTCTGCAACAACATCTTGGAATGTGAAAAGATAATAATGTTAATAAATAAATAAACAGAAAAATAAATAAAATAAACATACTTATCCTGTTTCTCGTACAGCATGTCTCACATTGCTTTCTTAAAAGTAGAATGATGTGAACTACCTTCTTTAAGTTGACGTCTTCTTTCTCTCCCATCTTATAGCTGACCTTGCAGCAAGCAGAGCCATTCAAAATCATTCTACGCATACGTATACCAAAACATCACACTGTACACCATAAATACTTGTAACAAAAAATAAATTAAAAAACCCCAACATTCTCCTGCCTCTCTCTTGTCTTCTCACCCTCCGTTCCCAGCACAGAAAACTCTTAATCAACCACTTCAATATGGCTCTTGCCTTACTGAAGGCAAAGGCATATACCTTTGGTTATTTTTATCCCTTTATATTTATATAAAAAAAAAATATATATATATACAAAATTTACATAAAGTGGCACATTATGTGCCACTCCCTCTCAAACATGAGTTCTTCCACTCTTAACTACTTTTATTCCTACTCCTGAGATAATAACAGAAGCTAGTGCTTACTGAGTACTAACTATGTGCCAGGTACCGTACATGATCTATAAAGATCACGTACCAGCCATAGGCTTACAGGGTGGCAAGTAGCAGCACAGAGTAGGTGGTCCCAAACCAGACTGGGGCTGGGGGTGGGCAAGGAAGTCCATCTGGAAGAGACAGCTCTCAAATGGAGGATTTAAAGCACAAGTCAGGTAAAGAAAGAGAAGGAACCACATGTACAAAGGGCACTGGATTGTGAAATAGCAGGAAATGTTCAAGGCACGGCAAGTCCTTCGATAATAGATCAGCCAGCTGTGGTTTGACACTCCCAGGAGAATGGGTATCTAAGAATATTAGAACAACCAAAGTCAACCAAGGTTACTTGGGTGCTCTCTCTGGAAAGCACAATTATATCAACTTATCTGAAACCATTACCCAGTTTAGCCCTACCCAGTGAATGAACAGGTATCATAATCTTCTAGAAACTTTCTCTTGATTCATCCCATCATGTTCCTCTGATTGCTGTTCCAATTCACTCTCCAGCCTCTGCCCTCTCCCTGCTCCCCTAACCTCAGCAGAGAGTCAAGTCAACATCCTATATTCCAAGGACAGCAGAGGGCAGAGGTTTAGACCAGGGTTCTCAGACTTTAACATGTGTATACATCATCTGGGGATCTTGTCAAAATGCAGATCTGGTTCAGTCGGTCTGAGGATGGGGCTGTGAGTCCGCATTTCTAACAAGCTCCCAGGTGGTACCCATGCCACTGTTCCAGGGACCACACTCTGAGTAGCAAGACTCTGGTAGGGCAGATTCTGCAAATCACACTGACTGGATTCACATCCCTCCTCCCCACACACCCCTGAATAACCTGTCCTCAGCTCCAGTTTTCTCATCTGTAAGATGTGAAATGTGTGCTGTGAAAGTCAGATGAGAATGGAGAAGAGCCATCTGGCACCTGGTCAGACTTCGAGAAATGGTGGCTCTCATTGGCAGTAGTGGGCAACTTTGGGGAGGTCCAGCCAGAGCCACTTCTGTGTCCTTTCTTTCACTTCCTTCCACCTGTTCTTGATTCCATTCCTTCTGGCCTGCTCCTGGGCCATGACCTGTCAATTATTCCCTCTTTTACTAATGTTTCTAATATCCCTCTTCTCTGCCTTCAAAAATGTTTATCTTTCACATCCTAAAAAATAAACTGTCCCTGTGACCTTCAGCTACTACCTTCTTCATTTCCCAGTTCACCTTGAAATTTGGAAGATTCATCTATATGCCTTTGGCTGCCCAAACTACACCCCCACCCCCAACTCTTTAACCCTTTGTCATCTGGATTCCACCTCCACCAGTCTATGGAAACAACACTATTATCTGTCCACCTTTGACCCCAGAATAGGGAAATCTTTTTTTTTTTTAACATTTACTTGCACATATTTGTGGGGTACAGTGTGCTGTTTCAATACATGCGTATACTGCACAATGGTCCACTTAGGATAGACAGCATCGTTTTATGCCTGTTAGTCCACGACTTCTCCTCTCCTCCATCCTCCTCCACTCCTGGACTCTGGGAACCATTATTTTACACTCTACTTCTATGAGAACCACTCTTTTCTCCCCCAAGATTCCGCATCTGAGTGAGATCATGCTGTATTTGTCTTTCTGTGTGGAAAAGGGAACTCCTATGGTCTCCCATGAATTGCCATTCTCCTTTACTTCTTGATATTGGTGACCCCTCACCAAAGTGACCTGGAAAGAGACATGACAAAGGCAGGGTCTGGCCATTTAAATGCAGTCATAGCACATCCCCTTGCAATATGGACTTGCTCCTGTTGGGAGTTTGGCCAGTGTTCCCCGTAATGCTGTCACCTCATGGATTCCATGAGTAGAGGTACTCCTTAGGTTTGACTTAATTCCTGAGCAAACAGTGAGGGGTTAGCCTATGCTCTACACTAAAGAGGGCACTGTTTTTAGGAGATTTGTGGCTTCATGTGTGACCCTAAGCCCTCCTAACTCCCATCTGGCTGGTAAGGTAAGCCTGGCTGGAGCTGGGGTAGCTTCCAGAGAAAGCCTGGGCCAGGATTCCACCAGCCCTGCTGTAGGTCTCAGGGAGAACTGGTGTCTCTGGTTGGCTCTTCTTTCTGCCAAAGGAGTCCTTCATATTTGGAGTAGTGCACCAAGGTCTAACAGCAAGTACCATGAAAAATCAGTATCCTCTGTGTATTAGTCTGTTTAGGTTGCTTATAACAAAATATGTGGAACTGGGCAATTTATAAACAAAATGAAATTTATCGCTTATGGTTTCTGAGGCTGGGAAATCCAAAGTCCATCTGGTGGTGGCAACAGAGACCCAGGGGTCTCACATTGCAAGATGGTGGAAGCAGAGAGAGCAGAGAGAGCAAGACAGACTGTCCTCTTCTTTTAAAGCCCTCAGAACCTTGCCCCTGACCACTATTTTTAATCCATTCACTACTGCACAGTCCTACAATCCAATCACCTCTTCAAGGCTCCACCTTTCAATTACCATAATAGGATTTCCTATCCTCTTAACAGTCACAGTGGGGGCTAAGTTTCTAATACATAAAACTTGGCAGATAATTCAAGCTTCAATGAGTTTTGAGGGGACATAATTCAATCCACTACACTCTGTGCATACATGTTTCCGAGGCACCTTATTGAGCTGGATGGCCAGCTCAGAGCAGGATTCAGAAGCTCCAGTGTCCCTCTAAATACCATCACCACATCACTCCATCTCTTAAGAAGTGGTAGCTCTAGTGCTAACAGCACAAAGTAGAGGCAGGAGGGAGGGTTAAGAGGGAACATGGGAGGAAATAAGACACTGAAAATACAAAAGGAAATGGAGCTATTTAATGGTCAGTCGCTATCACTATCCCTTTGCCGAATCACATCTCCCATTCCTAATGTCCAGTCATCCTTCCACTAGGTCTTTTGGTTTTTAAAACCCTGGTAAATAAGAATAGTCATTAAACTAATTCTATAGGTAAAATACACTGTTCTGTAAGGAAATCTCTTTAAGGAATCTTCCCACTGGTTGTGTGTTTCAGAAAACATCTTATTCTACTCTCAAACTGAACAATTTCCCAATTGACATATAGACTACTCATTGGCTCACTAAAGACACTGCCTTCACCTTGAACTCCTGTTTCACCACTCTTGTAAGCTATCTCTTTGTAATCATTTCACATAATATAAGAAACCTCATGAAAGTTGACTTAATTACTACCCATTGTCTGGGGATTGTCAATGTGATGACTGATGAGGTTTGTGAGAAACAATCACAGATCTGGATCAAGAACAGGGAACAATCTGAGAGAGCTCACAAGTGACAGGCTTCAAAACTGGGCAGCACTCAGAGCTGCAGACTCCAGAAGAGAAACCTGCCACCAGCCCCCTGCTGAGATCTGTGAGGGCAGGACACTCATGGCAGCCCCTTCCAGCTCAGGGAGAGAGCCACAGACTCAAAAATGAGGCAAATCTCTCACTTGAGCCCAGTTAGCAAGGTTTTCCTGCTATTTTTAATAGTGGTGCTAAACTTCCAGGAAGTGGGAAGTAGTGAATGAATCAATTGATCAACAAGTAAATCTGAAGGCAGGGAATGCATCAGATGGGCTTAAAGGATACAGAATAATTACAGTTCCATTGTTAACATTCAAAAACTCATCATGAGTATATAAGTTTCAATGTTTGGAACAAAAATCTTGGAGATGACTTCGACTAGGTTTTCAAAAGCTCAATTCAACACCACATAATATTCATAAATTTTCAAGTGAAATTCTCCATAGAAAAGTGATCCAAGAAATAATAAGCCTCATGTTTTGTCCTGGAGGGCTTGCTTCCCACATATGTGGAGAGTCACAAGCAGGAAAAGAGATATAGTCAATTCTCATGATTCAAGCTATAAAGCCACCCCAAATACTGAATTAATAAATGCTGAATCATTGCTCCTAAGGGAAGCACAGGGTTAGGTTCCTGCAAGCCTCTGGTCACATTTTGTTCAACCAATCAATACATAACTTTGTTTTATGTTTGTTTCTGTTTAAAGACACCTTATTAAATATAAATTGTTGAGTCACTAGCACTGGACTCACAGCCAACAGTGCTATAATTTATGCCTGGACAAAGCTTATCTAACACATGCTTCCTACAGATACCATGGGATTAGAGCTGCTCTTTCTTAGTATCTTTTCCCCTCTCCCTGGAGGTGACAGTCCTCATGATTGTATCTGTATAGATCACACAGTGAGCTCCTTTGATAAGGACTGCATGCTGGTTTTGCTACCTCCACAGGAGAATTCTAACAGGATGACTTCCGACATTTTTTTAAAGCTACTGGACTTTTTCTAAACATTTTTTTAAGATACCAGACCATTTTTATTTCCAGACATTTAAAAGCAACAGAATACAACTATCTTTCAAACAAACATTATGCAATAATCTCTCCACAGTCCCACAGGATTAAAGGGTGGTCTTGATCAATAGTTCCTGATTTGTTTCTCTGGCTTCAGTCAGTATTACAGCAGTCATGATTTCATTTTCTAAATTACTTTTCTGATGAAGAAACAGGGTACTTATGGGAAAATGGCCCAACAATTGATTGAGAAGTGAGTGACAGTGAAAATCATCAATAAAAACCTGAGGATATATTTACTTCTGCATTATGAAATTAACTGATATTCACATTCTATGAAACATATCTATAGATTTACTTACTATTTTCTAATTTATCAAATCATTAAATTCTATGCAAAAATTTTCAAGAAGCATTTATATAAATGGTGGCCAACTTTTCAATGTCACTTTTTAAAATGCTCCTTATAAGAAGAGGTCTCCTCCTTTCCCAACCAGATGATAAAATGATGAGCTGATTTTCAAGAAATGCTTTTAATTGAGCAAGGTCTTAAATTCCTACTGCCATATTAGAGCTTTTTAACAGAATCTTGAGCAAACAAATTAGCAGATCCTTTATATTTCATTAGTGTGGATGATAGCTTTATTTCTATACACAAACTTTTTCCTACATGAAACAGGATATTAAATGGCTGAAAGCTGAAATAAGGATCCCACACTACAGAGGTTCATCTACAGAGGACTTGCCAGGATGCAGGCTTCGTATTGCCACCACTCTGAGCTCACCTCCCACCTCCAGTCTATTTAAAAGAAGGCTGGGGATATGCTGGGTGAGGAGGATCGTTTAAGGAGTTGTTGGTTTAGTAGGGATTGTTGCAGAGTTCCCCCTCCTTCTTAGAGCAGGGAAGTGGAGAAGACATTCCCCCTCCAAGTGAGGGCAGCATCATCCCCCTCCAAGTGAGGGCAGCATCAAGAGAACTCCCCCCCAGAGAGTGCATATGCTTGCCAGAGAGGAGGCTGACATCCCCCTCCCAGGCAGATTTCTTGCTGGGCTGCAGAAAGAAACACATAGCCCCCCACAAGCTGCCACCAGAGAAGGTGCAGAAGAGTTCTTAGAAGAGTATATGGGCATATATGAAATTCTTAGGGCATATATGATAGAGATGAGAGCTGCCTGGAGCTGCCCCTGTGGGGAGAGGGCAAAAAGCCTGCCAATTCAATGCTCGATGGGGCAAAAATTCATAGCCTGTCCTATGCGCTAAGGTGACAATGCAGAAGGCAGCAGCATTCTTGAACTAAGCAGCATTCTTGAAGAAGACACTATCTTAAAGAGACTATATTCAGAAGGGCTGCTGCCACTGGGCTGAGGTTGTGTTAGCAGAAAGAGGCTGGAGGCATATCCCATAAAGCAGGAGCCAAGAAAGGAGGTTATGATAAAAGGTCAGCTGGAGAACACATTCCCAGGGCAAAGAATAAAAATGAGTGTGTGTGTGTGTGTGTGTGTGTGTGTGTGTGTGTGTGTGTGTGTTGGGGACAGGGGATAGACAAAAAGCCACCAAAGTACCCCAAGAGAGAAAGCATTCAGTAACCAAAGGAGAGTTAAAAAAAAAAAAAAAACCCAAAGGACCCAATTGCCCCCTTTTGCTTCTCATTCCCCCTGCCCAGACCCTGAGGATTCAGAAGCGTGTGCAGGAGAGGGTGGGGCAAGGAGAGCCAAGACAAAGGGCCACACAGCTCTACCATGCTGCAGGTTTTCAAGACAAGGGAAGCCCTAGGCTAAAATAATCTTAGAAGCATTGAACTGGATGATAAGGAATGGGAGTTTTTAATAAACTAAATAAGACTCAAAGGCTTTGACAGTTTCCTGAGATACAATCCAGAGATGTGAGGAAAGGTCTGACAAAACTGATTTAAAAGAAGTGATGGGAGAAAAACAGATTTGTTTTCTGATGGTTTCCTATCAGGTCCAGCTTGTTCTTTAAAGTGTGGGGCTCTTTGTCACCTATTGTCTTCAGTTTTAGGCTGTGGAGAAATTCTAAGAACCACATAATGCTTAACTGTGAAATCAAAGTTACAGTATAAAGCAAACATTTTTGCTCCCCAATCTTCTTTTATTAATTAATTAATTTATTTTTTTTACATTCTAAGATGTTGTCACAGAGCAATTGGGGGGAGGGGAGGAGAAGAAGGGGGCAGGGGATAGGGTGGGAGAAGGAGGAAGGAAGGAGGGCATGATTGAGGCCCGTGGCACCCCCCTCATTCCAGCAGGGGAGTTCAGGGGGCTTCCAGTGTCAGCTCGGTCATCACTGGTCTGGATGCAGACACCAGGGGTGGGGCATGACTGAGGCCCTTGGCCTTCCACCGCCCAGGCTCGGGAGCCCCAGGAGCTTCTGGTGGCAGCTCAGTAGTCATTGCTGGGCTGCTTGCAGACATCAGGGAGACATGGCTGAGGCCTGAGGCCCCCCACCACCCTGGCTCAGGAGCCCAGAGTGCTTGCAGCAGCAGCTTGGTGGTCATTGCTGAGATGGGTGCAGACATCAGGGGGGTGTGGATGAGACCCTCAGCCCCCACCATCCTGGCTTGAGAGCCCAGGGCATTTCCAGCAGCAGCTTGGTGCTCTTTGCTGGGCTGGATATGGACCTCAGGGGGGAATGGCTGAGGCCCTCGGCCCCATCCCACCCTGGCTCAGGAGCCCAGGACACTTCTGGTGGCAGCCTGGTGGTCATCACTGGGCTAGGTGCAGACATTTGGGGGGACATGGTGTTCCCCAATCTTGCTTTGTACTTTTGCAAACTCCTTACAATGGTCCACAAGGCTTTATGCAATCTGGCCCCTGCCTATCTCCCTGGTCTACCATGGACCATGGTCCATCAACTCACTCTGCTACAAACACATTGAAATGCTTTGGGTTCTTTCTGACCTCAGGACCTTTGCACATACCTTTTTTTGCCTGGAACATTCTTCTTTAAATTATTATTAAGAAAAAAGTGTTAAGAGCTCTGGCTATCAATGTTGACTCATCTATTTATTTTTTCAGTTCTATCAGTTTTTAGTTCATATACTGTGAAGCCCTGTCATTAGATGCATAATCTTTTAATACTGTTATGTCCTCTTGATTCATTGACCTCTTTTTTGTTATGAA
This sequence comes from Cynocephalus volans, assembly GCF_027409185.1. Classification (NCBI taxonomy): domain Eukaryota; kingdom Metazoa; phylum Chordata; class Mammalia; order Dermoptera; family Cynocephalidae; genus Cynocephalus; species Cynocephalus volans. Next base: position 65,017,638 of record NC_084461.1, on the reverse strand, counting down.
ATGATAATATTTATCACTGGTAATATTCTGAGTTCTGACATCCATTTTGTTTGATACTAATACAGCCACTTCAGCTTTCTTTTTGTTAGTGTTAGCATAGTATACATCTCTTTCTATACCTTTACTTTTAACCTATTTGTGTCTTTGTATTTAAGATGGATGTCGTGTTAAGAGTATGTAGTTGGGTCTTACTTTTTCTTTTATCCTATTTGACAATCTCTGCCTTTTACTTGAGGTGTTTAGACCACTTACATTTAATGTTGGGCTTAATTGTTTCATAATGTTGTTTGTCTTCTACCTGTCTCTATGTTCTTCATTCCTCCTTTTTCTCTTTTTCTACCTTCTTTTGGATTTATGAAGTATTTCTTAAATGCCTAATGCATTTTATCTTCTATGTTAGTTTCTTAGGTATGTGTAATTTTTTTTTTTTTAGTGGTTGGCTAAATTTATCACATTCTATCTATGTTCACTATTGTACAATTCACTGCTATTATCCTGGCACTCAAAAATATGCCTGGAAACTAGTAGTGTTTCAATAAATTATTATTGAATAAATTGAATAACAGAGCTAAGCAAAATACCAATTAAACAAAATTTTCAAGAAAATGAGCATTCTAGTTAATAGAATTTCTAATCCAATGAGGATCATTCATTAAATTCTATATGCTTCAACACTTTTTTGGTTTAAGATTTTTTTCCTAAAATATAATAGTTGGCTCTTTATCTCTTACAAGTTTAGTGTACTGGAAATAAATTTGCAGTATCTTATTATCATTATTCTGACCACCAGTTATGATGTTTGAATACAGAAATGGAAGCGAAGGTGTAGAATGAAATAAATCTGTACAGAGCTCGGGATGCACCATTATTTAGTTTTCCTTTTTTGAGGAAAGTCTTAATGTGGTATGGTTTCTTTGCAATCTGCCTCTTTCCTTAACATAAATGGGGAAAACATTCTTCTAGTTATTGAAGATGCTAAGTTTGGTCTCAAGTAAAGGAGAATATTTACTGTATAGTGAAACAGAATAAGAGGAAAAAAATCTATTTTTGTGTCAAACTTACAGAAACCACTATAGAATTTTAAAACTGAAATTGAATCAAATGAGATTATGGTAAGAATAATGATGCGCTAGTGAATGTTGAGTACATGATAAAATTGCCCACACACTTAAATGTAGTCAGGGCATGATAAGTAGACCAAATAATGCATCAGAGCAGCTCCAACAAGGGTTATGCTTTTTTCCTGGTACATAAAATATGACCCCATCATTGCTTTCATGTATTATTTCTAGTTTACAATCCTCTAGGGCAAAAACTATTTTGAAGATATGAAAATAATTTTATTACTGTAACTAATAATTAAATGATGATAAATGGCAAATAATTGTAAATAACCATTTCTGCAGAGATAAAGGACACCCACAAATGTAAATTATACTTTCTCTGAACCAAAGCTTTTAAACAGTGATTAATAACAGATATAGATCACCTTTTAAATCTGAAGATTCTTAGTCCAAACAGAACTCTCTATAAATTGCAAAATTTCAAGATCAGCTGAACTAGCATTTTCTCTGTAAACTCCACCAGTGGTGAACATCCATTCACCAGTAGGTATTCTCATGGAACTTCTAAAAGATGGGAGAGGGGGTTATCAAACAAGATCCTTGAGCATTGGTCTCTCCGAGGCTTATTTCTCCTTCATGATTGGGCTATATTGTATTACTGTATGCAGTTCTTGCACTGCGGATTTACTTTATAATCAACATTGAGCCTGTGCATATGTGTATGAAGGGGTATATAAGTGCATATGCGTGCATGCACACACACACACACACACACACACACACACACACACACACACGAAAAATAAACATAAAAGTAGTCTTTCATTTATTGATGGGAATATTGATGGTTCCTTCCTTGAACCACTAAATTCCTAATCAAACATATGCCAGGTCCCAAGCTGATCTATCCTATAACCACCAATATCATCTGTTACTTCCCAGCACACCCAGACAGGCAAAAGAAAATAGTAAATACCCAAATTACAAATCATCAGGGAGGTCTTCCAACTCCCCATCTCTGAACTCTCTAAATGACTCTAAAATCTGGAAAATGAGAATGTGCCTTCTGCTGAGGTCTGGAAAGCATGGGGCAGTTAAGACCTGGAGTTCTTAAGAGGCTACAAGAGGTCCCGGCTTTGTAATCTGTGATACATGGTGTCTTGGGCCAGTACCTAGCTTCCCAAGAAGGCCAAGAAGCAGATGTGTATCAACACACATGGACACACATGTTCTGTAAGGGTGTTCTGTAAGGGTGCTGCATATCCCAGCCTACTGTGCAAGGCCCTATAGACAGAGGCTCCACAATCTTGTGAAATCTAGAGAATTGAGACTCTTAGCCTTTGCATACTGGAAAAGGCTGCTTCTCCCACCCAATTCACAGGCAGAGAATAAAGACCTCCTCAGTCATCATTGGAACAGGTATAGCTTTTCCTTTTCTGATCAGGGACAGCCCCTAACAAAACGCTGGCTAAAATCCCCCACGGCCTCAGGACTTGGTGCTGAGGGCATCAACCTAGAAACTGGCAAAGAAACCTGCAATCTGTCAAAGAAGACTTGGTCCCTAAGAGAAAAAGATCAAACTGAAATCAGATAGATCTCACTGATAGAAGAGATAAAAGAAACCATTAAAGGACAAAGGAATGCAAACCATCTAAGTGATGTAATTAGAACCGAAAAAAGATTTTCTAAAACTAAAAAGATTTTGGAAAAATTTAAAAATTTAATAACCTAATAGAAAGAGAATATTTACTCCTGAGAATAAAATAAGTAGTCTGGAAGAGGGGATGGCAATTTTTTTCTATAAAGGTCAAGTTAGCAAATATTTTTAAATCTGTGGCCATATGGTCTCTGTTGAAATTGCTCAACTTTGCCATCATAGCACAAAAGCAGCTGTAGACAATACACAGGGATTGGCTGTGTTCCAATAAAATTTTATTTACAGAAATAGGTGGTTGAATGAACTTGTCAAGAGGTCTGAAGTTTTTAGATTCTTGGTCTAGAAGATCAAATAAAAAATCTATCACAACATGTGGGGAAAAAACTGAAGAGAAATAGATCCATGAGATTTAAAATGCAAAATCAGTAACTCTAAAGTAGAAAAAGAAACAGATAAAGAATACATAACTGAAGAAATAATAAAACAAAACTTTCATTAGAAAAACTTAAGCCTTCAGGTTTAACCAGGTATATTTTGCTGAAGTATCTGAACTTCCAGAATAAAGAGAAAATTTTATCAACTTGCATTAAGAAAGAAAAGGTTACCTAGGAAAGAGAAAAAAATAGTATTAAACTCTTCATCGTAAACACTGAAAGCTACAAAACGGAGTTACAACTTTTAATAAGATAACTAGATACAATAGAAATATGAAAACTAGTAGTTTTCCTCTATACTAGCACTAAATTGCAAGAAATAGAAAATCAATTTCAAACATAATAGCAACAGCAGCTATAAAATTCAGAAAGGAAATTGATAAATATAAAGAAAATTGTACACATTTTAATTAACATCTAAACTTTAATTAAAATATAAAATCCAAATCCAAATCCCAATAGAGTTTTTAGAGGAAATGGAAGCAACTATTTTAAACTCCAAAAGAAATTACAATAGTATAGCCAAGAAACTTTTGCAAAATAAAGAACAGTGAGGGGAGATTCGCTCCACCAGATAAAAATCATACTAGAAAGTCCTTGTACTTAAAACAATATGATATTGGCATGAGAATACACAAATGTATTAGCAGAATAGGATAGAGAATCTAGAAATAGATCTAAGTATACTTAGAAACATAATATATGATAAATTATGGAAACAAAGAACTCGTTTCATAAATGATATTGGCTACAATAACTATCTGAAAGGGAACAAGTTATATAAGATTCAAAAATAAAATTCACATGGATTAAAAATATTTTTTAATCATAAGAAATTTAAGAGACTATTTTATAACCTCAGCATCAGAGAGAATTTCTTAGGTAAGTCAAGAAACACTAAACCAGAAAGGAAACAACAGACATATTTAATTTTAATAATTTTATGGCAAAGACACCAAATCAAATGACAAATGGTCACTGAGGAAAATCTTGCCTCATAGATAAGAGATGAGGTTAATATCCTTAATAAACAAAACTCTTCCAAAATTGATAAGAAAACAAGAAGTATTCCAATAGAAAAATACATACAGGAATGAATAAGAAATTCACAGAAGTGGAAATGCAAGCAGCTAATAAAATATATGATACGTGACCTCACAATAAATTGGAAAATGTAAATCAAGACCAGAAGTGATTTTTCACAGTTCATGTTAGCAAGAATTTACAAGACTGATCATATACTTGTAATGTTGTGGGGAGACAGGCATTCACATGCTTGCTGGTGGAAATGTGAATTCCTCCAATCTTTTTGGAAAGTAATACTCCCTTAGCCTAGAACTTCCACTTTGGGGAATTCATACTTATGAACTAAAAGCACTAGGTATAAATACATAAGTAATGCTGCCTTGTTGATAACACTAAAAAACTGGAAACAAATTAGATGTCCATCATTATGAGACTAGCAAGTGAATAATAGCAAATCTATGGATATAGAATATTATGTTATTAAAAAGAATGAGTTGGATCCATATGTATTGAAATAGAGGATCTTTTACGTTCTCAAGATATAAGCATTTTTTCCATACTTCAAAAACCCCACATGGCTTGTGTGTGTATGTATTTGCAAACATAAAATATGTGTGTGTGTGTGTGTGTGTGTTTGTGCATGTGTGTGTGTGTATACTATATGATCATGAAAAAAAGTCTGGGAAGACCATGCATATACATCCAATGTGAACATTGGTCACTTTGGGATGGAGGGAGAACAGAATGTTGACTTTTACTTTATACATATGTACGTTATTTGTTTTGCTGCAAAGACCATGAATTGCTGTTATAGTACGAAAAAATTCAATAAAGCAAATAAAAAGAAATCAGGGACTTCCAGTTTCCTATGAGATAATGACAGCTCCTTAAATTTGAATCTGTCCAAAAACCATAGAAATCAAGTAGGAGAACAAATGCAAACACCTGTAACTCACATTTATAGCCAGAGCCTGATACATAATTGGCAGGGTCTAGTCCAACATGAAAATGAGGGGCCCCAACAGGGTGCAAAGAAGTCAATCTCCCCTTCCTAGGACCCTACCACCCTGAACTACAGCAGACTGGCAACCTCCAAGGAACCGCATCTTTCGTGCTGGGACATGCTCTGTACCTGGATCAGCAGTGAACGAGAGGTCCTCACTGAGTGTCCTGCTGAATGCACTATGACTCTGCCAACCTGGGACCCCAACCCTTCTCACACAGGCTTCCAGGCCCCTGGTGGGTGTGGAGGACTAGAACAGACCAGAGAACTCTGCCTGCAATGCAACCAGATCACTGCTCCAGCCAGAGGACTGCAGTGGTCGCAGGGCAGTGGCAGGAGCAAGCTGCTCATAACTTACCCAGCGGAAGTGGTAAGGTGAGGAGTGGGAGCTTCAGAGGGTGGGGAGGAGGCAGGACCACTTGTGAGCTGAGGCTTCAAGGCCCTGACACACGGTCCATTGTCCCATCAGACCTCACTTACAGAACACAAATTCAGAGATTAACACAAATTATCGGGAACTTCAAGACAGTGACTGCAGAGCATTAAATCCCAAGCATGAGACCCTTCTGAGAATGGGGCCCTGTGCAACTGCATTGGTGGCCTGCCTAGGAATCCAGCCCCGCCTATTGCATATTTAGGAGGTGGAGCACACCCTAAACTTCAATTAATGCACAGGGAGGGAAACAAACATCTGAAACCAGCAGAAACCTTGTCAGAGGAGAGGGTCAAAAGCACAGCCTGGTAGCGGAACAGATGAAAATCATTCCGACCCTGAGTGTGAAAATATTGAGAACAAATCTGATCCTTGGCTACATAAGAAATGAAAGGAAGGGCTGGAAAGTTCACAGGACTTCAGATGGCAAATCTCGGGAGGGCACCACTCCTGGGGAGGGAAGCAACTTGGAGGTCACATCCCCTAGATGCATGATGATGAAGGGGAAAAGAAGCAGCAGCGAGCAATAGAAATTAAGAGTACTAAGAAATAAAAGGGATTCACAAAATCAGAAGATACATCAACCCTCCCTCTCTCCCCAAAAGGTACCATTGATCAAAGAAACTATACTTTCCTGTGCCTACAGAAGGCACACACAAACTAAGAAACACAATGGGCTCTCACCTCTGCTCGCACGAAATCATCTGCTATTGCTGGTCCATCCAGAAAAATATAAGACATTTCAAGAAGAACAGAAAATAGTAGGCACAAAAGACATCAGTTAACGTTGAAGCACTGTATTGATAAAATTATTTTTAAAAATTAATTCTAGTTCTAATTCTTTTCTTTTCAAGTTACCATTAACGTTCCAACAATTGTTCAACTGTATTTCAGAAGTGGAAACTTGATAGGGGGAAAAAAAAAACAAAGACTGGAAGATCAGCCCCTTTGTGAGAAAAGCAGGAGGAAACTAAGTGCATCAGTACACACCTGGCATTGGGGGTTTGGTGTAACAATACAATGACTAGAGAAAAGAGGCAATTAATAAATCCATTAGAGATGGGAACCTTAAAAGAGAGCACCAATCTATCATTCTTCAGCACAATTATTTCAATTTTTTTAATGACGGAATTTTCCAAATTGAAAAGCATTTATTCAAATAGTTCTGAGATCTTTTCTGTCTTCCTTTGAGACAGTTTTTCACTGTAGTTCTTTTCTGAGCACAATTCATATCCACTTTTAAAAGCAAGAGACTCACAATGTCCAACATATCTCTCAATTTCTAAAGAGTTAATGCTTAAAGTTCTTTCAAGGAGTTCATCATATATAATCCAGATGCTTCTTTTGTATCTGTGATTCACAATGGGTAAGGAATGGATCTGAAAGGAACATTGTAAAATTTGTCAGGTAGAGACACAGTCATGGAGATCATTCTACTTATTGGTTCCACACAAATTCCCAATGCTTTACTTCTTTTTAGCAATCTTTTAGGCCACATTAACCAAGAGAATGTGAAAGCTTACTTCATATCAATGGTAACTAAAACACATAAAATACAGAATACTCAAACTTTGTTATAGTCCAGTCTACAATCATGTTAAATCTATCCACTTAGGAAGAAGGTACGTGTCAATTTTAAAAAGAGAAGAACATTTTCTTTTTCTGTAATGCATTAATGATATCATTTAAGAATGCTGTCTTTGTAAGGTTCAATTTCAAATTTCACATCAAGAGTCAGGGCTGTGCAACTAAAAGGTTCGTGTACCCCAGGCTTTTACTCCAAAACATTTGCTCCAGTATTTTAGGCCACCTGTGGGGGATAATGTCAGTTGAAGAGTGCTGAAGGAGGACTATGTTCACTGTAAGTTGTCCTCATGCCAATGAAATTTCAAATGTGTAAAATAAATCTATTCAAGGTGATCTTCAATTTCTTTTTCTCTCATACTTGGAAGGTTTCTTCTAAGAAGGAGAATGAAAATTTAATACGTTGAATGGATTGGAAGAATCAACACTATGAAAATGTCCATGCTACCCAAAGTGATCTACAGATTCAAAGCAATCCCCATCAAAAAACCAATGACATTCTTCACAGAAATAGAAAAAACAACCCTAACATTCACATGGAATAACAAAATACCCCAAATAGCCAAAGCAAGCCTGAGCAAAAAAGAAATAAAGCTAGAGGCATTACATTACCTGACCTCAAATTATACTACAAAGCTATAGTCACAAAAATAGAATGGTGCTGGCATAAAAGCAAATACTTGGACTAATGGAACAGAACAGAGAATACCAAAATCAACCCACATACTTACAGCCAACTGATCTTCAACAAAGGCACCAAGAACATATAACAGGGAAAAGACTGCGTCTTCAAAAAATGGTGCTAGGAAAATTGGATGTTCATAAGTAGAAGAATGAAACTAGACCCATACCTCTTGCCATATAGCAAAATCAATGCAAAATGGATTAAATATAAGATGTGAAACTATAAAGCTCCTAAAAGTAAACATAGGGGAAACAAGAAAGTAGGACAGGGCAAAGACTTTATGAATATGACCCCAAAAGCTCAGACAACAAAAGAAAAAATAAACAAAAAGGATTATATCAAACTGAAAACCTTCTGTACAGCAAAAGAAACAATAGAGTGAAAAGATGACCTACAGAATGGAAGAAAATATTTGCAAACGTGCATCTGACAAGGGATTAACATCCAGAATATACAAGGAACTCAAACAACTTAACCATAAAAAACAAGTAACCCTATTAAAAAAAGGGGAAAAGGAGCTGAATAGGCATTTCTCAAAGGAAGATATACAATGACCAACAGACACATGAAAAAATGCTCAATGTCTCTCAGCATCAGGGAAATACAAATCAAAACCACATTGAGATATTATCTCACCTCAGTTAGACTGGCTATTATAAAAAAAAAGACAGAATAACAAATGCTGGTGAGGACACAGAAAAAGGGGAACCCTCCTACACTATTGGTGGGACTGTAAATTTGTACAGCCATCATGGAAAACAATATGAAGATTCATCAAATAACTACAACAGAATTGCCATATGATGCAGCAATCACATTGCTGGGTATATACTGAAAGGAATGGAAATCATCATGTCAAAGGGATACCTGCACTCCCATGTTTATTGCAGCTCTATTTACAATGGCCAAGAGTTGGAACCAACCTAAATGTTCATCATCATATGACTGGATAAGGAAAATGTGATATATATACAGAATGGAATACTACCCTGCCGTAAAAAAGAATGAAACTCTGCCATTCACAGCAACATGGATGAGCTTGGAGAAAATTATGTTAAGTGAAATAAGCCAGGCACAGAAATAGAATTACCACATGTCCTCACTCATAAATAGGAGCTGTTTTGGTTATTATAGCTTTGTAGTATAGTTTAAAGTCAGGTACTATGCCTCCAGCTTTTTTTTTTTTTTTTGCTCAGGATTGCTTTGGCTATTCATGGTCTTTTGTTACTCCATATAAATGTCTGAATAGTTTTTTCCATTTCTAAGAAAAATGTCATTGGAATTTTGATGGGGATTGCATTGAATCTGTAGATCACTTTGGGTAATATGGACATTTTCACAATGCTAATTTTTCCGATCCAAGAGCATGGGATATCTTTCCATCTTCTTGTATCCTCTTTAATTTCTTTCAACAGTGGTTTGTAGTTCTCTTTGTAGAGATTTTTCACATCCTTGGTTAACTTTATTCCTAAGTATTTTAATTTTTTGGTGGCTATTGTAAATGGGCTAGCTTTCTTGATTTCTTTTACTGCGTGTTCACTGGTGTAGTACAGAACTGCTACTGATTTTTGTGTGTTGATTTTGTATCCTGCAACTTTGATGAAATCATTTATCAACTCTAATAAGAGTTTTTTTGTAGAGATTTTAGGCTGTTCAATATATAGGATCATATCCACAAACAAGGACAGTTTGACTTCATCATTTCCAATCTGGATACCTTTTATTTCCTTCTCTTCTGATTGCTCTGGCTAGTACTCCCAACACTATGTTGAATAGGAGTGGTGAGAGTGGGCATCCTTGTCTAGTTCCTGCTCTTATCATCTAAGGATGATATTGGCAGTGGCCTTATCATATATGGCTTGAATTGTGTTGAGATACTTTCCATCTATACCAAACTTGTAGAGAGTCTTTATCATGGGCAAATGATAAATTTTGTCATATGCTTTTTCAGCATCTACAGAGATGATCATATGGTTTATGTCTTTGCTTTTATTGATGTAGTGTATCACATTTATTGATTTGCATATATTGAACCAACCTTGCATCCCTGGGATGGATCCTACTTGATCATGGTGCATAATTTTGTGTATGTGTTGCTGAATTCTGTTAGCTAGGATTTTATTGAGGATTCTTGCATCTATATTTATCAAGGATATTGACATGTAGTTTTCTTTTTTTGTTGTATCTTTGTCTGGTTTTGATATCAGGGTGATGTTTGCCTCATTGAATGAGTTTGGGAGAATGGCCTCTGTTTCAATCTTTTGGAATAGTTTGTAGAGAATTGGTATCAATTCTTCCTTGAAGGTTTGGTAGAACTCTGCAGTGAACCAATCTAGTCCTGGTCTTTTCTTTCTTGAGAGCCTTCTGATGACAGCTTCAATCCTTTTATTGTTACTGGTCTGTTCAGATTTTTATATATCTTCTTGGCTCATTTTTAGTAGTTTGTATGTGTCCAGAAATTCATCCATTTCCTCCAGATTTTCATATTTGTTGGCATATAGTTGTTTATAGCAGTCTCTAATGATTCCTTGTATTTCTGAGGTATCAGTTGTAATATCACCTTTTTTATTTCTAATTTTTGTTATTTGGGTCTTCTTTCTTCTTTTCTTACTTAGCCTTGCTAAAGGTTTGTCAATTTTATTTATCTTTTCAAAAAAACAACTTTTTGTTTCATTTATCTTTTGTATGGTTTTTTGGGTTTCTATTTCATTTAGTTCTGCTCTGATCTTAATTATTTCTTTCCATCTACTAACTTTAGGTTTGGATTGTTCTTGTTTTTCTAGTTCTTTAAGGTGAAATGTTAGGTTGTTTACTTGCCATCTTTCCATTCTTCTGAAGTAAGCATGGTACTGGCATAAAAACAGACACATGGGTCAATGGAATAGAATAGAGAATCCAGAAATCAACCCATACACCTACAGCCATCTGATCTTTGACAAAAGCACCAGGTCTACACACTAGCGAAGAGACTGCCTCTTCAGCAAATGGTGCTGGGAAAACTGGATATTCATATGTAGGAGAATGAAACTAGACCTGTACCTCTTACCATATACCAAAATCAACTCAAATTGATTAAAGAATTAAATATACAACCTGAAACAATAAAACTCCTTAAAGAAAACATAGGGGAAACACTCCAGGAACTAGGAGTGGGTATAGACTTCATGAATATGACCCCAAAAGCACAGGCAACCAAAGGAAAAATAAACAAATGGGATTATGTCAAAGTAAAAAGTTTCTGCACAGCAAAAGAAAGAACAGAGTAAAAAGACAAACAACAGAGTAGGAGAAAATATTTTCAAAATATGTATCGTGACAAAGGATTAATATCCAGAATATACATGGAACTCGAACAACTTTACAGCAAAAAACCAAATAACTCAATTTAAAAATGGGCAAAGGAACTGAATAGACATTTCTCAAAGGAAGATATACGAATGGCCAACAGACACATGAAAAAGTGCTCAACATCACTCAGCATTCAGGAAATGCAAATCAAAAACACTTTGAGATACCATCTCACTCCAGTTATGATCACTAATATCCAAAAAACTGAGAATGATAAATGCTGACGAGGTTGCGGAGAAATAGGAACTCTCATCCACTGTTGGTGTGACTGCAAAATGGTGCAGTCTTTATGGAAAATTGTGTGGAGGTTCCTCAAACAATTGCAGATAGATCTACTATATGACCCAGCTATTCCACTGCTGGGAATATACCCAGAAGAAAGGAAATCATCATGCCGAAGGGATACCTATACTCCCATGTTTATCGCAGCACTATTTACAATAGCCAAGAGTTGGAACCAGCCCAGATGTCCATCATTGGATGAGTGGATATGGAAACTGTGGCATATCTACACAATGGAATATGACTGTGCTATAAAAAAGAATGAAATACTACCATTAGCAGCCACATGGATGGACTTAGAGAAAATTAAATTAAGCGAAACAAGTCATGCACAGAAAGAGAAATACCACATGTTCTCACTTATTTGTGGGAGCTAAAAACAAACAAACAAATAAATATACAAGCAAATAAATGGTGGGTGGGGAAGAAGACACAACAATCACAACAATTCCTTGAACTTGTTAAGACAAGTGAACAGATATGATGTAGATGGGAGGGAGGGAAGGGAGTGGGGAAAGAGGAACGGATAAAAGGACATGAAAATCAACTGCAATGTATATTGAGAAGTTAAAATTAAAAAATAGGAGCTAAAAAAATAATAATAAAATAAAAAAAGAAAGAAAGATACAACAATCACTATAATACACTGAGCTTTCAAAAGAAGAGAACAGTACTGAGGTTACCAGAGGTGGGAAAGAGGGAAAATTGGGAACGGGTCACAAAAAATGATTACACTATGTAATGGTGAATATACTAATTATCCTGATTTGAGCATCACATATTGCACACAGGTATTGACATTCAACATGGTACTCCACAGATATGTACACTCACTTGTTTCAATAAAAAAAAAATGAAAAAAAAAAAAAGAACGTAGTTGGATAAATTGAACACCCAGGAGTATTTGCTAATTTAGAAAAAAAAAAAGTTGTGAAACTGAGCTTCTTATTTTAACTTCAAAGAAAAAAAGGACTAAAGTAAAAGCCAAGGACACCAAAAGAGGAAAATGAAGTGAGCCCCCAGGTTCATCTGTGGCCCCAAAGGGCTACAACTCAGGGAAAGAGTGAACCTGAAGTAAAGCAGCCCTTGGGCAGACTCACAGCCTGCTCGCAGCAATGAGTCATCCAGGGAACCTGAAGCCTTGACCCCAGATGAAGTCAGTCGCCACCACAATCCCCCACCCCAGGCAGAAGCAAACAGAAACCTCTGTGAAGTAGAACCAGGCTCATGAGTACACATGATGACATAAGGAAGACCCAGGAAAACAACAGAAACAGAGAGTGCGTTGAATACTGGAATTACCAGTTGTGGACTGTAACACAGCTATTCCTACGACATTCAGAGAAACTAAAAGCTCAGGCTGAAACTGCAGTAAGGAATTGGGAATTATAAAAAACACACAAGATTTGGTAGACCTGAAAAAGAGCCAAGTAGAAATTCCAGAGCTCAAAAAAAAAAAAAAGTAATAATCAAAATGAATAAACCAGTGGAAGGATGTAACAGCTGATGAGATACAACTGAACAGAGAATTAGCAAAACCATAAAATGTCAGAAAAACTATCTAGAATATATCACTGAGACAAAAAGATGAAAGAGAGAAGAAGAGATGCAGTAGATATGTGAGAATGTCTAATATATTTACTTGGAGTTCAAGGAAAGGAGTGAGAAAATGAGACATAGCAGCACGTGAAGAGGTCACAGCTGAGAATAATTTAGAGCCAATAAAAGACATCAATGCATGGACTTAGGAGAACCAACAATTCCCAAGCAGTATAAATCAGAAGAAATCCACACTTACACACATCACAGTGGAACTGCAAAATACCAAGGACAAAGGAAATCTTAAAAGCAACCAGGGAAAAAAAATAAAGACGACGTTCAAATGAATCATCTTCAGAGCCACCACTGCTTAGCAATCCTTCTACCAACGCTGTGAGGAAGGTACTATTATTATCCTCATTTTACAAAGGAAGAGACTGGGGCACAGAAAGGTTAAGAAAACTTGCTCAAGGCTATACAGCTAACAAGTGGCAGAGTTGGGATAAGTACCCAGGCAGTCTGACTCCAAAGTCCATGTTGTTAGCTACTATAGCTAAACAGAGTTATCAAAACTGTCTTTAAGAACCCATAATGTGGCTGAATTATACCGCAGATGGTTACTTAGTCAAGGGTACCTAATATAATGTACTTTTATAACCCGACCTAGAAAGAAAATACATCTCATGATGTTCAGTCAAAATGCACACAGCATCATGAGATGTCTCCTGTAGCCTTCAGCATCCCCTCCCTGCAGCTGTGAAGAGAGACCTCAGAGGCCCAGGAAACACACCTTGTTTTCTGGAGTTGTCAGGGAATCCTATGCCCACTGATGACCCTGGCTGAAAAGTCAGTACAGGACAATTATGGATTATCCAAAGCTATAGAGGGGCAGAGACCTCCCCACACCCTGCCCTGATTGTGGAACCGGGAAAGGGGGCTATCTTTTGGCAGGCAAGAACGTAAGAGTCATTCTCATGTGGAAAGAGACCTTGTGCGCTTGCTTAATTCAGGGAGAGATAAGTTAATGAGGAAGAGGGAAGGCACCCCGGAACCTCAAGAGGACTTGCTCTTCTAAGGTAGCAAAGATGGACATTTTTACCCAGAAGCACAGCACTAAGGAAAAGCGTCCCTGTCTCAGGTCCCCCATCCTCATACAGCCCCGGGGCAGGATTATCACAGAAAAAGGAAGGGAAGGAGAGTAACTGGGCCCATCAACAGTGAGAGCAAAGATTTCTGAATCACATGCCCTCGTTTCGATCCCCATCGTTAAAAGAGAAAAACATTGAATGAGTTAATGAGTTATTTAACAACAAATTTTCTAATCTGTAAAATGTGGCTGTTGATCCTCACCTCACAGAGTTGCTGTGAAGATGAAGATGCAAGAAACCCTCTAAGAGCCCAGCGTGGAGCCTGATATAGAGCCTGGTTGTGCAAATGGGTTCGTTTCTCATCCCTCTTCCTGTGTGTTAAGAAAGCAGCAGTCCACAGGTGCACGTTTTTCCCCGTGAATGTCAGTCTCATCACGTTGTTTTCTTTTTCACACGGAGGCAACTGAGAAAAGCAGTAATTGTGTAACAGGGACGTGTGTGCACACTCTGGCCAACAGAAGGAACCTCTGCACACATCTTCCCGTACAAGGCTTGCACCAATTTGTAATTGTTGTTTTCGTTTTCACAAACCTTCATGGTTTCCAAAGAATCAAATCCAACCCTGCAGACCCTTCAGCCGAATGGTTTCTTTTGTGCTGGAATGCTTTCCTAACTAAAGCACTTCATGACTCTAATTTTCATCAGTCAGAAATTAAGTGCTTCTAAAGCGGCATGCTTCAGGTGAGCAAGAGCAAATGGCCTTGACATCGGAAGGTCTGGTGCTGGTGACACCTCCCTGGTTCTCCTCATTCTGCCTAGTAACTGCTGCAAATGTGGCAGCTTGCATCCCACACATTCCCAAGACCCATTACTTCAGAAAATGCTGTCAGGTAAATTAAGGACAAAGACAAAAGCTTTGTTCTAAATTTTCCTGATTTCTCCCCAAGTTATAGTGCTTTATTTTGAGTTATTTGCTACTTAGTAGGTATGGCCATTAAAGGTCAGAGAATCTGAACTATGTCCTTGAGTATACGCAGCTTCATTCAAGAGTCAAAGACCTGGGTTGGGATTCGGCTTTGCCACTTATAAGTTGTGTGGCCTTAGACAACTCATGCAACCTCTTTGAGCCCAAATTTCTTTACCTCTCACAATAACACAGCACTACGATGAGAATTAAAGTGGACAGTGTTTGTGGTGTGCCTTTTGTAAATGGAAAATCATTAAATGCAGCTTTTTCTATCAGGAAAATATGGATCACTATACCTACTACTTATTTGGATACAATTTATTAACTACTCGTGGCATCATAAGAATTCTGCATCTGTTGTTAAAGATTTAAAGATCTTTCCAGACAGATCCTCATTATGTAAATGGGTATATAGTGGAAAGCCATGTATCTTAATCCACTTGGGCTGCCATAACAAAATACCATAGACTGGGTGGCTTAACCAACAGAAATTTCCTTTTTCACAGTTTTAGAGGCTGGAAAGTCCAAGATCAAGTTCCAGCAGGGTTGTTTCCTGGTGAAGGTTCTCTTCCTGGCTTGCAGACAGCTGTCTTCTTTTTTTTTTTTTTTTTTTTTTTTGTCTTTTTCGTGACCGGTACTCAGCCAGTGAGTGCACCGGCCATTCCTATATAGGATCCAAACCCACGGCGGGAGTGTTGCTGCGCTCCCAGCACGGCACTCTCCCGAGTGTACCACAGGGTCAGCCCAGTCTTCTTGCTGTGTCCTTACGTAGTGGGAACAGAGAGAGAGCTCTCTGGAGTCTCTTATGAGAACACTAAACCTATCGAATCAGGTCTCCATCCTCTTGATCTCATTTAACCTTAATCACCTCCTTAAAGGCCGTGTCCAAAATACAGTCACATGAGGAGTTAGGGCTTCAACATATGATTTGGGGGGGGCAGGCGGGCGGACACTATTCAGTCCACAGCACCACAATTTGATGTGTACATTTCCAGAGATTCTTCTGGCATAAGTAGATTTTTTCCTTTTCCCCACAGACCAGCAGATGCTGCAAGAGCATGTAACATGCTGTCTGTGGGAGATGACACCCTTGCTTGCTCACAGTAGGCACACATGGAGTTACTTCCTGCAGTAATGATGTAGACCGGGCTGAGGAAGTCTTTGCCACTCAAGGCCAATGATCCATGCTGTGAATGGGGAAGAAATGGGAAGTTCATGAAACATCAATAACAAAACAATTAATTTAATTTGGGATTTAATTCTTGAGGAGAGAAAGTATTCCACTCAGTGCACAGCTACTCTCTCCTCTGCTCTTTGTCCAAACAGGAAGCTCCTGGTTCATCTGCATCTTGGCAGCCATACTCACTATGACTTCAACGGATGTTAGTTGGGTGCCATCCATGAGCCAGGTGCCATTCTAGGCCTTGGGACCCAACAGTGAATAAAACAGGCAGCGGTCCCTGCCCTTATTGAGCTCACAGTGTCATTAGTGCCTATTACTCCTCACTTGTCACTTCTTCCAAGAACGCTCTGATTTCAGAGTCAGAGCTAGGTTTGGGACTGTCACTTTGGGAACATCACTTCACCTCTGTTTTCTCAGCTGTCTCATGCAGGATGAGCAGGCCTTAGATATGCTGTTAGATCCAAACAACAACCTGTGGGCAAAGTGCCCCTGTTTACATGCTTGTAACCTCAGACTTTCCTGCATGGGTCCCTGGACAACAAATATTTACTGAACACTCACTACATGGGATGCTTTGGAGAAACAAATGTGGCCTGGGGGTGAGGGAATATGGCAGCCAATAGTAGGAGGCAGAAAGGACCTACAGTTCTCTGGCTGTGGGCATGACTTCCACCTTTCTCAAGGAAAACCACATCTCTGCAGAACATTGGTCCCAGGACAAGGAAGGGACACATTTAACCCTCGATGAGGGAGGGAGATTTATGTGGAGTGTTGTGACGGCCCTCCCCAACAATAAGAGGAGAATAGTGCTACTCTGCAGAGATTTCATGAGGATGCAGGATGGAGTGTGCAGAACACCTAGCCCCAGGCCTGCCATGTAGTGTGTGCTCCATAAGTGACACTAATGGACATGCAGAGCAGCCAGGCCCTTGGCAGCTCAAATGAGTCACCACAGCACATGGCTCCACCCTACTCTGAACTAAGGGTCATGCCTATCAAGAGTGCAGTCACTGTGATATGACATGGAGGAAGGCCCATGCGAGAATGACATGGCCCATGCTTGGGAGCCTGAGGGACCCAGCACATGACTGCAGTGCCAGTGTCGCATCATGCCTCCACCAGTGGAGCCCAGGAACAGAAAGCAGGAGTCCCACAAAGGAGCTGGAGTGGAGAGATTCTGGCCCAGGAGAAAGAAGAGAAAGGTATGTCTGTGGGCCACCAGGTCCTGTGCTGGGGGCAGGAGAGTCTCAGAAAGCCAGAGGGTCTCATAACTCTGAGGACGAAGTGCTATTCAAAGAGGCCAAGTTTTGGTGGCTCCTAGGGCCCTGTTGTACCTGGCCTAGAGAAAATGCCCACTACAAAAAGATAAACATTAATCATCTTCTTTGTACATTATATTTATATATAAAGTACTGTTTGAGTGGTTTGCATATAAATATAATCCTTATAAAAACCTATGAGATAGGCACTGTTATTATCTTTATTTTACATATATGGAACTGGAGGCACAGACAGGTTAAGTAACTTGCCCAAGGTCACACAGGGGGAGTTGAAATCAAACCCAGAGTCTGTGTGGCTCTTACCCGGCAGGTGCACCATGCTGCTTCCTGCCTCCTTTTCCCTTGTAGAGTTCAGTCACTTTCTTCAACAAGCTCAGTTTCTCCAACCTGCTCCAATAGACTGGAGTTGTAAAACTTTTTCTGTAAAGGGCCTGTATTAGTCCGTTTTGTGTTGCTATAACATAATACCCGAGACTGGATAACTTATAAAGAACAGAGGTTTATTTGGCTCTCGATTCTGGGACAGCTGCATCTGGTGTGGGCCTTGGGCTGCTTCTACTCATGGTGGAAAGTGGCAGGCAGCTGGTGGGTACAAGCAGATCACATGGCAAGAGGAGGCAAGAGAGAGAGAGAGAGGAGGCAAGAGAGAGAGAGAGAGAGAGGAGGCAAGAGAGAGAGAGAGAGAGAGGAGGCACCAGGGTCTTTTTAAACAACCAGCTCTTGAAGGAACTAATAGAGTGAAAACTCACTTATTACCCCTCCCCAGGGCAAGCGTTAATCCATTTATAAGGGATCCATCCCCATGACCCAAACTGTTCCCAACATTGCCAAGTTGGGGATCAGATTTCCACATGAGTTTTGGGGGGACAATAACACCCGAACTCTATCAGGGCCAGATAGAAAATATTTTTGGTTTCGTGGGCCATCTTGTCTCTATCACAACTCTTTGACTCTGCCACCGTAGTGTGAAAGCTGTCATACACAGTAAGTAAATGAATGAGCATGGCTGGCTATGTTTCGATAAAACATTATTTATGTTTACTGCGATTGGAATTTCAGATGATTTTCACCTGTCATAAAATCTTCTTGTAACTTTTTTTCAACGATTTTAAAACATAAAAAGCCTTTCTTAAGTCATGAGCCATACAAAAACAGGCAATGAGCTGAATCTGGTCCTCAGGCTGAAGTTTGCAGATCCCTGCAACAGATGGCAACTAAGTGAGGCTCTGCCCTTGTTTTCCTGTCCTCAGATGGCCAGACAGTCCCCACAAACAACTGAACAGTCCTGGGCCCTGCCTCCTGGTAGAGGACCCTTTGCCCACAGGCCAGGGTGACATAGTCATTTGCAGATCAACAAGGTGGACACAATATGTAATGCAATAAGTCCACCAAATGACCTAAAATCATTTCCTTTTTTATATTATGACTAGCTAATAAAAGGTAAAAGTAAAAGGTGATGGGAGAGAGAAGAAGGGATACAAAATAGGTAGTGGTAAGAACATAGACTCTGACCAGAACGACCTCGGGTAAGTTACTTAAACTCTAAACCTCAGTTTCCTTTTCTGCAAAATGAGGATAAGATACCTATCTCATGGGGCTGCTGTGAAGATCAAATGAGATGTTGGATAGAGAATGTTAGCACACTGTCCGGCACCTAGCAAGTGCATGTGCATGCACACGCACTCGCACACAGCCTCCTCCATAAAATGAAGACCAAAGAGAAAGGGGGAATAAGACAGGCGATGGGAGACTCAGGGATAATCATCTTCATCATCTGAAATCTAAGTTGCTAAAGGAACTAGGCCTTGTCTTCTTTATGATCAGAGAGACTGTGGGTGCTCAATAAATCGTTGTTGATGATGATGATGTTACCCACATGTCTCCCAAAAGAATTTAATATTTTGTATATAAAGTCATTTAAAAGTTACAAAGCACTGATGGAGATGCTTTGGTTTCAACACATTTTTCCATTTTATCTAATGTTTCCAAAAAACTGAAAAGGTATTTTATTTTATTTAAGATACTATTCATTTTTTGAACCTTGTTAGTTTGTACAACGTCTTGCTGATTTAGAGAGTAGGAGGCATCTTCTTCAAATCAATAGAGAGAAGGCTACGATCACGCAAAACCCATATGGTAATGTTCTAGTTCATTGCTATTGGACCTATCTTAGACCTAACTCAAACAGTAGCTGCAGAGCAGGAGGGAGTTTTTTGGTTTCTGTTTTTAGCATTTTAAGAAATATTCCACATACGGTTTCCCTTTATATTTAATATTTTCTATGATTACATGCACTTCATTGGAATCTGTGGTCTATGTGTGATTTTTTTGGTATTAAACTTTCAACTAGGGTCCTGCCTCCAGCTTCCTGCCCCTTACCTTTGTCAACCAGTTCTGGAGCCAATACAGGCGGAGGTGACAAGGATGACAATGAGTGGCAACTGGCTTAGTGATTAAGAGAATGGCCTCTGGAGTCAGCCAGTCTCAGTTTGAATCCCAGCTTCACCACTTGCTAGTTCTATGACTTTGGGCAAGTCACTTCACCTCTTTACACTTAGAGTCTTGGTTAATAAAATGGAATAACAGTACCTATCTCATGGGGTTGTGGTGAGAATTAAATAAATTAATACATATGTAAAGCACTTAAAACAGCACTCAGTATAAAGTAAGTAGTATGTAATAATAATAACTGTTATATAATTGTAATAATAATAATTGTAATATAATAAAAATAATAATATTATTATATGAAAGCCTCTGCTGTCTGTACAACATAGCAAGGCCTGCTAAGCCACTCACACCAGTTGGACTTCTGGTAAGAGGCTTGCCTCTAGGGTATCTTCACCTAAGCTTGCGCCTAGGGCCTGTGTGGTTTCCTAGGCCCAGCTCTATGATCCTTCCTCCCTGACCTGGTCCCATCCCTATATCTGACCCTATGCCTCTGCCCAAATTTGTAATGCCCAGGGTGCAGCCCTGCCATGAGCCAAAGGCAAGGTGCTGAGGGCCCTGTTCTTCTGTGTTTCTGTTTTCAGTCTTCCTCTCTGGAGCTGAGCCTATAGCTGCAGTCCTACTGTGCCCAGGAACCCCTGTTCAGATGTCAGCTGCCACCGGCACACCCAACACCCCCATCTAAATCATTCCAACACCCATCATAAATGTTTCCGGTTCTGCCTGGGTTTCCTTCAGTCCTATCCTCATCTTTGCTTGTGTAGTCCAATCTGCTTCCCCAGCTCCCTTCCTGTCTCGGTGATGCTGGTGATAGAGGGTCTTCTTCAGCCCTTCTCCATGCCCTGCTTCTGCTCTTAAGCTCAGACCAAACACTAACAATTTAGTCAAGTGGAAAATGATGCAATGGTGATGGTGAGAACATAGCTTCTTGCAGGCACTTTGTAAAACAATTTGGCAAAGTCTTAAAAAGCTACCATAAAATCCTGACTCCACTCTTATGTATCTCCTTAAGAGAAATAATGAAAACATATGTCCACACAAAAACTTGTATGCAACATTATCTATAAAAGCAAAAAACCAGAAACAAGTTAAACGTCCATCAACTGATAAATGGATGGATCAAATGTGGTATATGCATACAATAGAACACTACTCAGCAATAAAAAGGAACAAACTACTCATACGTGCTACCATATTAGAAACATTATACTATGTGAAAGAAGCCAGACAGAAAAGACTACATATTCTACAATCCCATTTATATGAAATATGACTTATATCCCATTTACATGAAATATAATTTCACATAAATCCCATTTACATGAAACATAATTTCACATAAATCCCATTTACATGAAATATAATTTCACATAAATCCCATTTACATGAAATATAATTTCACATAAATCCCATTTACATGAAATATAATTTCATATAAATCCCATTTATATGAAATATATTGCATGATCCCATTTACCTTGAAAAGGTAAAACCAACAGAAAGAGGATCAGTGGTTGCTGGGTCTGAGGGTGGGAGCAGGCTCATCAATAAACAGGTATTAGGGATCTTTCAGGGGTGATGGAAATATTCTAAAACCGGATTGTGGTGATGTTTGCATAACTGTATAAATTTACCAAAATTCACAAAACTGTACACTTAAAATGAACAAATTTTATGGTATGTAAGTTTACTAAAATTTATGAAACTCTACACTTAAAACAAATAAACTTTATGGTATGTAAATTATATCTCAATGTATTAGTCCATTTCTGTTGCTTATAACAAAATACCTTGAACT
Organism: Cynocephalus volans; assembly: GCF_027409185.1. Classification (NCBI taxonomy): domain Eukaryota; kingdom Metazoa; phylum Chordata; class Mammalia; order Dermoptera; family Cynocephalidae; genus Cynocephalus; species Cynocephalus volans. The sequence continues at coordinate 64,995,819 of NC_084461.1, read as the reverse complement.
GGGTGATTTATAAAAAACACAAAATAAAAAGAAACTGCTTACAGTTTCTGAGACTGGGAATTCCAAAGTCCAAAGAACATACCTGGTGGTGGCAACAGTGACCCAGAGGTCTCACATTGCAAGACGGTGGAAGCAGAGAGAAACTAACCTCTCATGTGCACTTCTTTTAAAGCCCTCAGAACCACGCCATGACCATCATTTTTAATCCATTCACGACGGCACTGATCCTACAACCTAGTCACCTCTTCAAGGCTCTACTTTTCAATTACCATAAAAGGATTTCCCACCTCAACAGTTACAGTGGGGATTCAAGCTTCAATGAGGTTGTGGGGAGGGCATCCAATCCGCAGGACTCAATAGAGCTGGGGTTTTTTAAACCAAAAAGAATGCAATGACAAATCCTAAAAGGCTTACAATAAACACAGATTACCTTTTTTGGTAATATAGATGGCTCTATCCCAATTTATTTCATTTTTATTCAATGACCATACCAAAAACACCAATGTTCTCTCCTTTACTAGATGATTTTAGTGTGGAAAATAACATCCAATCTTTCTGCAATTAAAATCCACACTTTCAATGAAAATGGTCCAATCACTTATCCATGTATAACTTAAAAACTTTCCACATGTCTTTGTAATAGACATGGGCTCCTCCAGCTTCAGCTTTATTGTGAAGATTTTGGATGAGGTTAAACATGCTCCTGTTCAGAGCTCTCATTCTTGTAAAAACCCTGGCTTCTCTCTCCAGAATGCTCTTCTACTTGGGTGGCTTTTAAAGCATGTTTGTTTATGCTGCTACTGGTCCATTATCCTTTGGGAACACAATGTTTTTTAGGGGGTCCTGAAGCCGAGAAACATAACAGCAGCCCTCGGACATCAGTCTCTTCAAATACATTCAAGTTTAAGTGTTTTGCCTCCTTCATCAGTACTTTTTCTGTGATCCTTCCTTTTCAACAAACTCTCCAGTGACAGCATGGGACAGAAGTTAAAATGATGCCATTTTTTGTATTCTGTTTTAGTCATTCAACTGAGACTTTTTCAGAAGGGCAATTTAAATTTTAATTAAAACTCAGGACTCACAGGAGAGCTTGTAGATGGGATTCTACTCATGTAGAAAAATAAATAGATATAACACACAGCATGACCTAGTGTACTTCAAAAAAAAAAAAAGAGTTATACCCACACTAATTATTCAAAAGCATTCAAATTGAAATTAGCTGACAGTTATTCAGTACCCATTCTATGTAATAGTTGTTGTAAAAGGGAGTAAAGAAAAATATGTAATTCTTACCTCCGAGAAGCTTTCCAATTTGCATTTCCACAAAATAAAACTATTTTGACTTTGAAATACAGATTTCCAAATATGGATGGATAAAATGTTTAAGTAGACTTTCAAATAATATGTAGTTACAACTAAGCAGCAGTTTGGTAAGTAAGCATGTTTACAAAACTTCTTAGGAAGTGACTAGATTAATATCAATTTCAGTAAACACATAATGAACTTTTTAATGTTGTATGCATTAAAAAATGAAGAATGAAGAAGAAAAAAGTGAGACCACTGCGAACAGGAATTGCAATTAAGAGAGGAGACAGAAGCCACTCGAAATAAGTTCTTTTTCTGAGGCATCTGCCAGTATAGTACCTTTGGAGGGGCAGCTCTTGGATAAAACATACAGAAAACTGGGTGATACATTTACTGTGACTTCAGCACATACATGTCATTGCCTTGTGTTGGTAAATACTAGAGTAACTCACCATTACATTCAAATACTTACTCAGATACTTCCATTACCAGAAGTATAATAGTTCAAAGTGCATTGCTCTCTAGTGTCAATAAAGAATCTTAAATTGATGTTTAATATGAACTGAAATACTGAGAGGAGGAGAGTGATTAGATACTATATATTGCAACAGATTAAAAGTAACTTGAGAGGTAAGTAGGCATAATCATTTTACTTATGACACAAAACAATTATAGTAAGAACAAACACTGGTACTTATTGAGCACCACATGAAGAGCATTACCAGCATTACCTCACTGATTCACACAGCAATCCTGTCCTGCAAGCACTGTGATTATTATCTCAGAGGTTCAGTAGCTTGACCAAGGACACACAGCAATTAAGTGACAAAGCCAAGACTGGGGTCCAAGTCTGTGTGAGGGTCAAGGCCAGCTCCCAACTACCATTCTGCCTCTCTCTTGAGACAATGTGTTATTAAAGCAAAGCTCACATTAGCCATTGGATGATTGCTCTGGGGAAATGGAAAAGCAATATGGATTTGCTAAAGAAAGCACAAGTCTCTTGCATTTCAAATTTTGATTTAAAGTTCTGAAGTTATCATTTTAAAAAAGAACTACTGTAGCTGCTAAAATGCCTCTGGAAAAGAGGCATTTATTTACCAGCAAGAACCTACACCTCACTCACCATCACCACAAACAGCAACAAAACACTCTCTTATGGTTTGAATCCTTCCCCAACATGTCCCATTACCCAACTCATGCATGGTGTATGCCAATGGGCCTCCTATAAAATAGTCAGAGGTTCCAGTTAGGGTAAGATGTAGTAAGCACACTCCACTCTGTCTCTCCAATTAATGCAGTTATAAAATCTGCAGAGAATGCATGGAGCAGTTATTTGAGAACCTTGAAAAGCATCAGATAAATTGGGAAGACAGCCAGAATTTGAAGTATCACCAAACTGGTAGTGAGTTTACCGTTTTTCTCCCACTGGTATTCCTCAGCCTATATTAAACGCAACCTGAAAACCATTAGTGCTCTCAAAGAGAACTCCAGAAAAAGTCCCTAGTTCTAGCTCAAGGAACAGGAAAGAGGTCTCCTAACATTTGGGGTGGGGGAAAGAGTCTGTAGTGGATTGAATTATGTCCCCCCAAAACTCACTGAAGCTTGAATTGTGTCCCCCAAGTTTCATGTATTAGAAACTTAGTCCCCACTGTGACTGTTAAGAGGGTGGGAAATCTTATTGCGGTAATCAAAGGGTGGAGCCTTGAAGAGGTGACTGGATTGTAGGACCGTGCAGTAGTGAATGGATTAAAAATGGTGGTCAGGGGTGTGGTTCTGAGGGATTTAAAAGAAGAGGAGAGTCTGTCTCTCTCTTTCTCTCTCTCTGCTCTCTCTGCTCTGCCATTTTGCAATGTGATAATCTGCTGTCACTGAAGTCAACACCAAAGAAAGCCTTAACCAGATGTGTTCCCTGGACTTTGGACTTCCTAGCCTCTGAAACTGTAAGCAATAAATTTTGTTTTCTTTCTAAATTACCCAGTTCCAGGTATTTTGTTATAAGCAACAGAAACAGACTAATACAGAGTCCATTTGTCTTTCTTCATTCTCTCACCCCAGTCTTAAGATTGCAGCATCAGCAACCCCCAGGAGACTAAAACACTAAAGGATTCTCTCTGATCAGAGAAGCTGTAGTCCCAAGAGGATGGGGAAAATTCCTCTTACCCCTTTTCTCTCTCTTCTCTCTCATTATTTGGCCCCAAATGTGGCCACAGTCATGGGAAGTATGCAGCAGAATAAAGTAAAGGAGCCCCCTGATCTCTGGCCAGAGGACAAAAAAGGGGTGGCCCAAGGAACTAGAAAAATATCAAGAGATCGTGGAGAAAGAAGAGCTTGGAAAAGCAAAAGCATAATTTGTTTATGCACTCGTGGGATCACCTCAAAGTTGCACATACATGGATCACATGCTAAACAGCATATCATAAATTCCAAGAACTAAATTATGTAATAGATCACTTCCCAGGTCACATACTTGCCATTGGGTGGCATACACATTGGATATATGCCAAGAGTACCAGAAAGGCTTTAAAAGAGAACTGATATTGAAATCATAACCTACAGAAGGCTAATTAGAACTTATTACCTGAACCCAACTGGGTTGATTACCTGGTAAAACAAAAATACCAAAATTCACCAGAAGATTTAATCAAGACACAAAGTTTCACAATATAATATAATATAAAATTCCTGGACATAAGAACCAGGAAAATCACAACTTGCAGAGGAAAAAAATCAACAGATGCTATGATGGTTAATTTTACGTGTCAGCTTGACTGAGCTACGGAACACCCAGATAAATGGTAAAACATTATTTCTGGGTTTATCTGTGAGGATTTCCAGAAGAGATAGCATTTGAATCAGTTGACTGAGTAAAGAAGATCTCCCTCACCAATATGGGTGGGCATCATCCAAACTATGAGGGCTTGAATAGAACAAAAAGACAGAGGAAGGGCAAATTTTCTTTCTCTGCTTGAGCTGGGACATCCATCTTCCTCTCCTCTTGGACATCAGCACTCCTGGTTCTCCAACCTTTAGACTTGGACTGGGACATACACCATTGACTCCTCTGGTTCTCAGGCCTTCAGGGTTGAACTGGAACTACACCACTAGCTTTCCTGGGTTTACAGCTTGTAGAAGGAAGATCATTGATCTTTTCAGCTTCCATACTCACATGAGCCAATCTCTCATAATAAATATCTTCTAAAAATCTCTATATAGCCTACTGGTTCTGTTTCTCTGGAGAACCCTGACTAATAAAGATGCCAGCACCAAGATGTTGCAAAGACGCTAGAGTTATCTGGCAAAGACCTTAAGGGAAATATCATAAAAACGTCCAATAAGAAAGGGTAGCACTTTAAACAAATAGGAAGATAGAGACTCTCAGCAAGGAATAGAAAATATAAAGAAGAACCAAATGGAAATTTTAGGGCTAAAAGATAGAATAATCAAAATAAAATGTTAGAATGAAGATAAAGGAAAGAGTCAATGAACTTGAAGACGGATCAATACAAATTATTCAATCTGAATGAAAGAGAGAAAAGAGTAAATAAAATACGAACAGAGTCTTAAAGACCTGTGGAACAATAGCAAAAGCTTTAACATTATGTGACTGGAATTTCAGAAGGAGAGGAGAAAGAAAGTACAAGGAGTCTTCAAAAAGTGCATCGAAAGATTTGTACTACCTTTCAATTCTACTTTTTCATGAATTTTTTGAAGAACCCTTATATTTGAAGAAATAATGGCTGAAAGCTTCCCAATTTTGGTGAAAGACATTAACCTACATATTTAAGAAGCTCAGCAAACTCAAAACAAGATAAAGCCAAAGAAATCCATGTCCAGAAACATCATAATCAAACTATGGAAAACTAAATATGATGAAAAATTCCTGAAAGCAACCAGAGAAAATTACACCTTACTTATTTTGAGACAATAATTTGAATGGCTGAATGCTTCTCATCAGAAACCACAAAGGGCAGAAACAAATGAAGCAAGATCTTCAAAGTGCTGAAAGAAAACAAATATCAACCCAGAATTCTATATTCAGTAAAAATATCTATCAGGAATTAAGGTGAATCAAACGAAGGAAAATTTAAAGAATCAGTTGCTAGCAGACTTGCTTTCAAAGAATTCTTTAAAAAAATCCTTCAGACTAAAGGAAAATAATAGTAGAAGAAAACTTGGAAGATCAGGAATGAAGGAAGAGCAACAGAAATTGTAAATAGATAAGTAAAGTAGACTATTCTATCCTTGAATTTCTCAAAATACGCTGACATAACATTGTCTAGTTGAATTTTCAATGTATGTAGATCTAAAACATGAGACAACCATAACACAAAGACGGTAGAAAAAAAGATCTGTATAAAGATTTCTTCATACCACTTGAAATGGCAGAACCTTGTTTCCAAGTAGACTATGGAAAGTTAAGCATATGTACACACACACAAGGGTATATTAAGTTGTTTATGGAAAAATAGAATTAAAAGATAATATAGATCTTTCCACAAACTTTTTATGAGATAAACATATATGTACATATATATATTGCAATCCCTACAGCAGCCAATAAAAAGTACATAAAGAGATATAGCCAAAAACACAATAGATAAAATTAAATTTTAATACTTAAAAATGTTAAAATAACCCAAAGAAAGCAGGCAGAAGAAATGAAAAATGGAGGAAACAAACAGAAAACAAATAATAAAACTGCAGACCTAAATTGAAATATGTCAATAATTACATTAAATGTAAATGGTCTAAACAAATCAATGAAAGGACAGAGATTGTTAAAATGGATTAAAAAGATTACATAATCACTAAAGGGTCAAATCACTAAGAAGACATAACAATACTAAATATATAATCACCAAACAATAGAGCTTCAAAATACATGACAGAACTAAAAAGAGAAATAGAAAAATCCACAGTTATAGTTGGGAACTTCAATAGCCCTCTTTCAGTAATTGACAGAACATCTAGATTGAAAATCAGCATGCATATAGAAAAACTGAACAACATTATCAACTAATTGAACTTAATTAACATTTATAGAACACTTCCCCTAGCAGATATCATACCATTTCTTTTCTTTCCTTTGCAGACAACCTTCTCAAAATAGTTATCTAAATTTACTGTCTCCAATTTCTCTCCCCCATTCTCTCTTAAACCACTCTAGACAGGTTTTTGCCTCTATTACTGTGCTGAAATCATCCTGTCAAGTTCATCAATGACCTCTATTTTGCTAAATCAAGTGGTCCAATATTGGCCTTCATCTTGAACTATCAGCAGCATGTGACGTGGTTGATTATTCCCTCCTCTTTGAAAAACTTTTTTCACTTGGCTTTCAGGTCACCACACTTTCTTCCTCCTACCCAGTGGCCACTCATTTGCAGGAACTGGATTCTTCCTCATCAATCCAACCTCTAAATTCTGTGTACCCCAGGACTTGCTGCAGTTTTTGGATCTCTTTTCCTCTCTCTCTACACTCACTCCTTTGATGATCCCATCCAAGTTCATAGCTTTAAGTGTCATCTATGCACTGATGACTCCAAAATTTATAACTACAGGTAGAACCTCATCCCTGAACTCCAAACCTGTATATTCCAATGCCTTTGCAACATCTCCACAGAGGTATTTATGAGACATCTCTAACTTACATTCAAAACTGATTTGGCTACTATTGCCTATTTTTATAAAAGTACTTATCACCACCTGAGTGGTTTTCATTTCTCAGGGCAAAAATCTTAGCCCACCCATGACTCTCTTCCTTTCTTCAGCTTAGAGGCAATAAAATGAAGTGGTTGAAAATAGACTCTGGATCCAGACCATCTATATTAGAATCCCACCTTCATCACTAAGTAGCCTGTGACACTACTCAAATTACCTAAGCTTGCAGTCCCTTAGCTTCCACCTCTATGGGATGGGGATAATAACGGTACCTACTTCCTCCTAGAGTTGATACAGGGATTAAGTGAACGAATATGTGTCAAGTATTTAGTGAGTATATATAAACATTGGCAAATATTTTTAATACCATCATTACCATATCATTCTCCCACATTTAATCCATCAGAAATTATGTCACCTGTGTTTTCAAAATATATCTGGAATCTGATCACTTCTCAGCACCTCTGCCACTACCATTCTCATCCAAGCCATTGGCATCTTTCTCCTGAATTATGCCAATAAGCTCCTAGCTTTTCTTCTGGTTTCCATCCTTGCCCTCTTCCAGGCTATTCTCATTCTACAAGCAGAATGATCCTAGTATAATAAATCACATCTCTGGTCAGAACCCTCTAGTGACCCCCATCTGGTTCAAAGTAAATGCCAGAGTCCTTACAACAGACCACAACAGTCACATGACCTGCCCACCCCCTCACCTCTCTGACCTCATCTCCCCCTCTCCTCCCTCTCACTTATTTCACTTGTGGTTCTCTCAAAATGCTGAGCACATTCCAGACTCAGAGCCTCCCTCTGGGATACTTTTCCCCCAGATATAGACATGGCTTTCTACCTTGCCTCCTTCAAGTCTTATCCCAATAGTCACCTTCCAGGGAGACCCTTTCTGGCAACACAGCACAGCAGATAAGAATCCAGCCCAGGTTTCAATTCTGATTTGGTCATTTCCTGATTGGTTCCTGTTGTGACCTTGAGTAAATTACTTAATATATCTGGGCTTCAGTTTCCTCATCTTCGAATGGAGAAATAATAATAGCCCCGACCTAATAAGGTTGTTGTGAGGATTTAATGAATTAATGTGAATTGCTAAGAACAGTGCCTGCCCCATGGTGAGCACTGTCATATTTACTACATCTAAGATACTATGCATTGTAAGACACACCATTACTTGATCTACAGCTTAAAGAATTACTGCCAATTAAAGCACGAAATCTTATCAATTTTAAAGTGCGTCCGAGCTTCAGAGTTGCAAAAATATTTTTTGAAAAAGTGCATCTTAAAATCAATGAAATGCACTGTAAGTGTTAGCTATTTTAGAAGGTCACTTCCTTTTCCTTTCCCTGAATTGTTTTCCTCATAACATTTGTCACTAACATATTTGTACTTCAGTTACTTATTTTTTTATTGGTGGTCTCCCCCAACTAGAATGTAAGCTCTAAGAAGACAAAAACTTTTGCTTTTTTTTCTTTTTGCTGCTGAAACCCAGTGTCTTGCACATTACCTAACACATTTTCCCTCAATCAATATTTGCTGGACAAATAAATGAATGAAAGTGTAAGTGAAAAACGAGAAGGACATGAAGGAAATATTCCTTATTTATCAAAAGATGAACACAGAATTTTAAGATATATTGAATGAGTGAATGAATGAATGAATGAAAATGGTGAATGAATTGCAACATAAGCTCCAGGAGAACAAGGACCTTGCTTGTGTCCCCAAGGACAAAGTAGGCCCTCAACATATACATGCTGCAGGACTCACTGAATGAATGCCCTCTCCATAGTCTTCTGGCCCTTGATCTACAAGAAAGTGAGACCCTAACAGGGAGAGGCATAAGCATAACCCCAAGAATCTTGGTCCCATGCTGGTAGGCCAGGTGCTGAGGTACACACAGGAAATGGGTAAAATGCTGTACATTTTACAGTAAAGGCTATTTTGAATACCTCATCAATTGAACAATAGACTGAAAGATCAATAAACATAGCCAATTTTTAGTCTATGCCCCTACTTTTATGTTTACCAGCGTGGAGTTCACACACGCTGGCTGGCCTTTGCCTTCAGCCTTTTGCCTTAAAAGTACCCGGCTCCTGACAATTCTTTTGTACATAACAGGTGCACCAGAAGTACCTAGCACAAAGCAGGTGCTCAGCAAATATATGCTAGATGAATGAATGAAAATAGATTTGGGCCTTAAATGCCACTCAGTAAACATTGATTAAATTGACTTGTTTCCATTATCTATGTTAGGACTCATACCTAGAGTCAAACTTTTCCCCCTTAAATGCAAAAAGCTCAACCATGTATTAAATTTGGAAATATCAATAACAGATACTTTTGAAAAGTCTAAAACAAAGCAGATTTAATTCAGTGTGACAGAAGTCTACCACACACAGCTGGGGAAGATGAAACTCCAGGAGCCAAATCCCCATGGAAGCAGATGAATTCCTAAACACAGTACTGAGTCTCCTTTTAGTTCAGTTCTCCTATCCTGACAAAGTATTTTCATTTGGCTTACTCTAACAAGCTCATCAAGAGATAAGCAGCATGCATGCATATCTACAGTGCTAGAAGGTTTTGTCCTCAGTACACAAAACAGGAGGGTTTCTTTTCCTTGTGCTCCAGGACCTGCTACTGGTGAAATGGGGGTGTAGGGGTGCTTGGCAGAGAGAGCAAACCTAGGGCACCATTTCCATGTGACAGGGCTTCATGAATGGTAGGGCTAGCACTGTCACCTGCAGCCTTCTCTCAGGGGAGATGGCTGGAGGGGGTAAGGGAGAAATAAAACCAACCAACCCACCAAATAACAAAACCCTGGCAACCTTGTTGAGCCTCACAGTGATGGTGTGCTGCCTCCCACTTCACTTACAAGCTCAGGAGCTGGGGCTGGTAATAAAGTCCCCCAGCAATAGGCCACAGAGTGAAATCATGGTTTTTCTACTCCTAAGACAAGAAGGAAAACAAATGATTAGTTCCCATGATTCTGCACACGCAAGCCCTCACCAACATGAATTACATAATACTCTTGCCACTAGTAAGGGAAATCTTTCAGTACAAAAGACTTACTACTTCCAGAAGTATTCCCTTTAAAATTATTAAATTTTTATTAAATTTTTTTATCCGTTAACCCTGGATTACATTATTTTCATCATTAAAAGATGAACTAGTCAGACAAGGCAATGATGCACTTGGTTTCCATGACAACGCTTCACAAAAAAGTTCAACCTGCTGCATCACCACAGAACACTTTGAAAATCATTTCCTAGCAACACCATAGGCACTCAGAGACACAGACCTTCATCTCAGCCCTTTACTCAGACCTAGGAGAATTACACATATGATGACAGAGACAACAGGTCACTGGGTTAGCACAAACATTTCAATTTGGTATATTTCATTAATGTGTGGAGCAAAATAAGTCCTAGCTATGTCTGCAAAAAAAATTAGACAGCTATCTAGATGTCTCTAAAACATTGCACCTTCCCACTCAGCTATGAGCTACGAAAGACATTAAATTAAATTCCACTTTGACTAATTTGATTTGAAGACAAGTGACCACCTTTAAATATCCACAAATATCTAGACAGTAATCTGGAAGAGAGGAACTTAAAAAGCACTCTCTGCCAATCTGAAAGACAGAGTGGCTCTCTCACAATGACATGCTCAATGATATGTACAATGATATGCACAAATGTATTGGGAAAATAAGAAAAAAGTACTTCATAACAAAATTTAACACCTAAAAGATAGAAGTTTTTGCATAAGTAAATGTGAAATGCAGTAGGATTTTTTAAAATAAGAAATGGACGTTTTTCTAAATTTGCAATATTTCTCAAAGTGCTTCAAAATAACATATTCCAAAATTAACAATAGAATGTGATCACTGTAAAATAGTTGTTTTGTGTGCAAGTTAGTCTCCAATTGCAACCCACCATGCCCGTCCACCTCCACCACCCACCCTGCTTACTGCTCCAGGAGGCTGAACTTGCAGCCTGCACCAGCCTCCCTTGCACTGGCCTCACGTTGTGTGCAGCCAAGGGGAGGCACTGGCAGGGCACTGGAGGGCGAGAAGAGAGAGAGATCAGGTCATTTCTTCCCCCTGCTACAGTGCGCTGTCCTGGCAATAGCTGTGCCTTCATGGGTGCAGCTCCTGCAGGGGGCAGTCATAAGGCTGGAGAGGGCTTCATACAGTTGCTAGTCTGAGCATCTCATTGACCCTTGTCTTCCCTTCTCTCTGCTCACACCTCTGTAAGCAGAACCTCCACTGAAGTCTCCTCATTAGTACCACCTGGTGGATTGTTTCCCCTGGGACTGGACTGATGCAACCTCGACAACCGGGATCAATTTTGAATTAACGTGTAGCAAATCCTTTTGTCACACAGCTCCCTTTTGACTCTGTTACCATTATTATCATTCTTACTTTATCTGATTATCATACAAAAGAAGCTAGAAAAGAAGGTGATTTGAAATACCCTCCTTTCAAGCCTAAATCCAGTTCCTTCCATTGTTAGCAGAGAAGAACAGCCTAAAGAAAAACAGTTTTCTTAGGAACTTTATGTCAATCTAAAAAGCAATACTATTTAATCCAAGTAAGAAGCAGGAAGAATTAAAAAGTAGAAAGGGGAAATTTCCACAGATTTCCCCTAATTCCTTTTAAGCTGGGTCTTTGTAGCCTGGCTTCTTTGTTTTGTTTGCTGTATTGCCAATTTCCATACCGTCAGCTAGCCATATCTGCATTCACATGAGCATGTAGAAACTGCATTCTAAAACAACTACACATGAATTCTGCAGGAGCCACCATTCGGGAATTATCTTTACCTCTATTCCCTCTAAATTACCCAAACAAGTATCAAGAACCAACATACACTGTGTATGACTCAATGCGCCCAAACTAGAAACCTGGCCCCACATTCAATTTTAGTGCTTCCAATGATTTTGTGTTAATGTTAAGCTACTGAATCAAGTCTAAACCTTGTTTCTGAACGTGTAAAAAATGGTGACCAGCTCTCTCCATTCTTACTGGGGGTCTGAATGGCATGTGTTCAGTAGCACCTCCTGTGGTGGTGAAAGAAGATGCTGCTGAAGGATTCTTCAGACCAAGTCTCGCTTTTCCTCGAGGTTCTACCAATTACTTCTCCCAGACTGGAGTCGGGCAGTGATTCTCAGCTCTTGACTTTGCATCAGTACTGAACATGCAGCTTTGTAAAAATGCACAGGCTAGGCGAGCCCCATGAGATTGAGATTCCAGAGCTCTGAGATAGGGCTCTACAGGGTATTCTGGCATACACTCCTGTAAAGCCCTGTGTGGGGAGCTATACCTGTACTCTGGCTTCCTGAGCTAAAAAGATGCAGCATAAATAAAACTGACAGGGAACACTAATACAGTCATTCTGGATGTCCCCCAAATCTAGCAGAGAACTGAGACCCAAACATGTTGAGACGTGACCAATGTTATCTTGTTTAATTATTTAAAACAACCCTGAATTAGCCATCAGGGAAACGCAAATCAAACCACATGAGACACCACTTCACACCTATTAGAATGGTTATAAACAAAAAGACAAGGAATAACAAGTGTTGGCAAGAACATGGGGAAATAGAGACCCTCATACATGCTGGTGGGAATAGAAAATGGTGCAGCCACTTTGGAGAACAGTTTGGTGGTTCCTCAAACAGTAAAACATAGAGTTACCATATGACTTAGCAGTTCCACTCCTCGTATATACTCAAGAGAAATGAAAACATATTTCCATGCAAAAACTTGTACAAGAATGTTCATAGCAGCACTATTCACAATAGCCAAAAAGTGCAAACAACCCAAATGTCCATCAATGGATGAATAGATAAGCAAAATGTAGTATATCCATACAATGGAATATTATTTTGCAGTAAAGAGGAATGAAGTACTGAAACATGCTTCAATATGTATGAACCTTGAAAATACCATGCCAAGTGGAAGAAGCCAGGCACAAAAGGCTACATATCATATGAGTCCATCTAAATGAAATGGCCAGAGACAGAAGGTAGAGTAGTGGTTGCCAGTGGTTCCCAGGAGAGTGGGAGTGAATTGGAACTGACTGCTAATAGGTGCAGGGCTTCTTTTGGGGGTGATGGAAATATTCTAGAATTAAATAGTGTGATGGTTTCACAGCATAGCGAATATAATTAAAAAACACAGAATGGTATGCTTTAAAATGGTGAATATTATATTTTGTGAGTTACATCCCAATTTTCAAGAAAAAGTCAGTTACATGACACTTTGTATCTACTAAATGATATTCTTCTGTAGTATACTTGCATGCAAATGCCAGAGTATAATATTCCAAGCACTAGATAAAACTGATGGGCAGGGGTTCCCTAGTTTTGGTCAAGGTTTACTAAAATTCTGGTCCTAACTTTTCTTTTATCAAACTGCTTGCAAGAAAAATGAATTCTGTATTTAATTCTGTCTCCTACCAGTGGAGCATATGGTTTAACTAGAAAGAAAATTTACATAGTTATATTGATTAAGTTGAGAACATAAGTACTGTACTTTTAAAGAACAAAACATTCTTTAAAAATAAAGAATATTTTGGCTTAAGCTCTCCTGTAGTCACTTCATTTACAAAGTTACATAAACACGTACAGACCTCTCACTGCCACCTTTTCCCCTGCTCCCCAACAAGGATGTTCCACCAAAACTAACCCAAAAACTGGACATCATTCCAGACTGTTCTATCTCCCACATCTGCCTCGTTCAAATTTCAAATAATTTCCTAATTTAAAAAATAAAAAGGTATTCCCTTCTCTCTATTGCTACTACTTTAATCCGGGCCCTCTTTATCTGTCACCTGTATTATTATAAAGATGCCCAAGTTGATCTTCCACACTGATGAACCACAACTCTAACATGTCACTCCCCTGCTTAAAATCTTCCCTGTGATCCCCTTGATGAGTCCTCATTCATTAGCTTGGCAAAAAGAAACCCCCAAATCTTGCCCTCACCTTTCATTTCTTCCATTTCTGACTCTTTCTACATGTCTTCCACACACAGTTTACATTGAATTACTTGGGTGGTGGTCCTCAGACATACACCCTATTTCACCTCTGCCCAATGTTTGCTCACATTGCTTGAACTTCCCTTTCCCTCCTCTCCCTGCTACCATCTACACACCAAGTTAATCTCTGTTTGTCCTTCAAGGTTACACTCACACATCCAGACATCACATTACCTGAGAAGCAATTTTCATGCCAGGCTGGGTTAGATGCTCTTCCTTTATGCTCCCATGGAACACTGCCTCTTTCAGACATTACAGTACTATAGTAAAGATCTGTATGGCAGGCAGGCTCCAACACAGGCCTCAACAATTCCCACCTCCTGGTATTCATGCCCTTGTGAAATCCCCTCCTCCACATCTGTAATGGGTGGCATAGAATTGTGACTACCGTATTACTTGATAGTGAAGACTGTCTCTCTCTCACTGGCTTTGATGAGGCATGTTGCTCTGTTAGGGAGGCCACCACGGCAAGGAACTGAGGGTGGCCTCCTGCCAACAGCCAGCAAGGAACCAAAACCCCCACTGTAACAGCCATCAAGGAACTGAATCCTACTAATAATTATGTAAATTAGATTAGAAGAAGATCTTCTCCAGTGAAGCCTTCAGATGAGACCCAGCCCTAGCCAATGCCTTGATTGCAGCCTTGTAAGACACCCAGAAGTAAGGACCCAGATGAGCCATGCCTGGACTCCTGATCCACAGAAGCTAATAAACCTGTGTGTCTCAAGCCCCTCAGTCTGTGGTGATGTGTTATGCAGCAATAGAGAAATACCTGTTTGTGGGTCATTTGCCCACCCAACTGGAACATAAACTGCCCTAGGGAAGTGATCACCTTATTCATTTTTGTATTCTTAAATCTAATGCACGTGCTTCATGCTCAGTCAGACCTTCAATAGATGTTTGTTGAACTGAACCAGTCTACCCCAAAATTTCTGAATGTATAATCCCCAACCTCGCTTCCCTCTCCTAAACTGATGCAGGTAACAAACTCTGTCTTCCATCCCTAGTGACACACAGTTAAGTTACTCCACCTCCAAGAATCTCTCTTTTGGACAGGCATAGGCACACATCCACTCTTTATATCACTTTCTCATCTTTCAGCTCCTGTGTGTACCCCCCAAAATCTCTCTCTCATTCTAACTCATACCTGCCTTCTCTCACGGGTGCCTTTGCTTCTCCCTGTCTTTCTCCCCCTGCCCCACCCCAGCTTCATCACAGTCTCACTCACACATATACAACTTGTGAGCCAAGAAACCACCATGAGCATCGCTAGTTGATAAAGTCCATATATCTGTATATAAAAAAAAAGAACAAGACCAGTTTACAAATTATACTGAACATAAGAAAGCACTTTAGGAAACGTATTGTCATAGATCAGATATGTGATTCTATCACAAAAATAGAATCAGAGTTTTGAATCACTCAAAAGAATATACATCTACACATTCTATTTCAAAAAGACTTGATCCTAGGTCTTGATGATTAACATCAAGATAAGGTGTCAATTATGCTCTAAGTTCTCATGAAGACTCAAGGACGTTCTTTATAACAATCAGTGGTGCTGAGCACCCTGTGGCATTGTGAGTGCTAACAGGGTTAATGCCAGTGTAACTCCTAGATAAGCAGAGAAGCAGAATGAAGATGAAAAGACAGCCACTATCTTCCCAAACCACTTTGCTGCCATGATAAGGAAGAATTACAGTGTCCAATATATTCACCATTGACAGGACCAACCTCTTCCAGAAAATTGTCTCAGAGAGCTCGTACCTCCACGAAACCCAAACTATGGCTGGTTTAAAGCAGAAAAGAGTAGTTTTTCCTCACAGAGGACACTCTGCTAGAGATCTTAAGCTTACACTTGAGCTACCACTATATTACTATTTTATAATTCCTGGAGAACTAAAGGACCCAGCGGAAATATCTGTGTGGTGGGCAGAAGTTAATGCTCCACATAGGTAAGTATGTCCCTTCTAGAAAACATTATGTCACTATTGTACTAAAAAATTAGACTCCATAATATGAAAAGATATAAGCACAAGGCTGTTCCCTGTAGCAACACTTACAATAGCAAAAAATACTGGAAAGAATCCAAAACCCAATTTGTAGGGGAGAGGACTGGCTGAATAAACCATAGTATAGCCAAATAATGGTACACAGTAATATGCAGCTATAAAAAGGAGTGAGGGATATGTTTATAAACTACAATGAAGTGATCTCCAGGATATATTATTAAGTGAAAAAAAGAAAATGAAGAAAAGTAAATTAGTATATTACCATGCATCCGAGATATGGAGGACATAAAGATAAGTTCGTGTGAATTTAAAACAATGGCATGGAAACCACAAAAATTTTAAATATAATTACCTATAGGATAAAGGTCCTAGAATGTAATAGACAGGGATGAAATCCAAACTTCTCTGAATATGCAAGTACCATTTTTTTTTTAAGTCACTGGCTTGCTTTAATTAGTTTAATCTTTAAGATATTAAAGGTATAATCAACCAGGTAAGGGTGATAGGGAATATTTCCAACATTTCTTGTGTAAACTCAATTTTTAGGTTCTTTGGAATAAAACAGGCTCTTCACTGTTTTCCCAAGTTTCAAAAATTTTCTCTCTTTTCCCCCTCTCTTGTCTTCTGTTTAATCTTGGCTGCCACAGTCAGACAGAGTGCGAGGATTTTTTTTCTTGCATCAGTAGTGGAAACCTTAGCAGCAGACAGCAATTACTCCAGGTCTGTCAAATAGATGCATATGACTACCATATTAAACATGCTATATTTTACTTAGGAACATGTAAATAATTTGCATTATTAGAAGGCAAAAATAAACTTTAAACAAGACCAAATCAAAAGTAAAATGAAACAAATAATCCTAACTGTGTTGAGCTAATCACTAACTGCTCCATTGTTAGTAGAATAGCCACATAAAAAGGAACTGATTTAGAGCTGGCCAGTTACCTCAGCTGGTTAGAGCACGGCCTTGTAACACCAAGGTCAATGGTTCGGCCTGCTGGTTCCATGTAATGGCTTGCTGCCAAAAAAAAAAAAAAAAAAGAACTGATTTAAAAGAGTTAAAAATACAGTAATTTGCCAGTTCATCCCCAGTGGCATATATCTTAACATCAAAAATCAATGTCTGTGTTAGTCTTCTTTAAAAAAAAAAAAAAAAAAAAATCAGGGAAAAATATTTAAACTGTTTCAGTAATCATGTTACTGAAAATCATGAAGAAGTGTTTGTTAATCATTGTTAGTCTGAGACGTGTGCGTTGTGGAATAAAGCAAATGAAGAATAATCATGATGTTGTTAAGGATCAGGATTTATGTTATGAGAGAGAGGAAATAGAAGACAGGAGGTTAAAGAAAAGCCTTGCAGTTCTCAATCTGCATTGGATGTATAACTATAAACTCATGGTGCACTGTTATCTTTCAGAAATATTTATTTCCTGGCTATATCCACTTTAAAAGCCCAGAAACAATCACCAGTCCCTTAGCAATGAGCACCCCACTGCCCAGATGGCTTCTAAAGACCATCTTATAATAAAAGGAATTAGGTTACTGGGGAAAATGACTGACTTTAAGATCAGAAATAGGAAATAAACTTAATGAACCTGGAATACCTTGTCAGACCAAAAGGCAAGAAATCTATCAGCCATTGCTGGAGGACTATGAAAAGGACACAGGAGCCAACGTGGCTACTTCCAGTAGACAAGACAGGACAATTGAGCACCAGTAAGGATAACAACTGCAATGGACTAGAATACCTTAAATATTTAAAAACCGATGAGCTTATAACAATATTAAACACATCACTGGTTATCTTTGGAGGATGGTAGGGAACCAACTCATTATTTTGAAAGCTGGTAAATAGAAGAGAAGAATCAAGCAAGCATTTGCCCTGCCTTTTTCATGTGAATTGTACCTCAGGATAATCAAATAGTTGATGAAGAGAAGTTTCTCTCTATAGAAGCATTCCAGAAGTATTGTAGAAAGAATAGGTTTTTGTAAACCCTAAGGAATTAATGGATCTAGGCAACAATCATCATTGGCCGCTAACGTCACAAAAAGAGAGACGACTAGACATCAAATGCCTCCTGATGGAGGTACACAGCACTACCTGTAAAGCAGTGTTCCCAAAAAGAAATAAATAAGTAAACCTGAATCCAATCGAGCCTCTAGATCTAACTACCAATATACAGGGAATAAGGGCCAGAAGAATGTGGTAAGTGATACCACAGGAATGTAATCAGTAGAATCGAGACTGTGGGAAACTCTGCTGGACAAATGACCCAGTTTCTTCAACAAACAAATTTTAAGGAAAAAGAGAAAGGGGGACCTGCAGATTAAAAGATACTTAAGAAACATATCATCTAATTGCAATAGGGGGATCTTATTCTAAAAATGAACCAAACAAAAAAATTTTTAACAAAAGCACTTATGTGATAATTCAAGAAATATGAACACTGTCTTTGGTACTTGATAATATTAAGGAATTACTTTAATTTGTGGGTACACTTAGTTCCAAAAAAAATAAATAAATAAACTATCTCATTCATTTTTTTATATTGAGTAAATGTTAAAATGATAATATTTTCAATGTACTGGTTAAATAAATATTTATTAAAATTAATTTTACCTGTTTCTTTTTACTTTTTTAATGTGAGTAATAGAAAATTTTAAAGCTACATGTGTGGGTTACTCCTGTGGCTCACATTACATTTCTCCTGGACAGTGCTGCTCTAGAGCTTCAACCCAAAGCAAACCATATCTAGCAGTCTGTGAGCCACAACACCCAAGACCATTCTCAGCCATCAACTCTACCAGAATTTATGCTCATTCTTAATCATTTCTCTTGGATCCAATGTGTATCTGGCAGCTTTGAATTCTAGGCTTAGAGAGCCTGACCTTAATTTTACCTCTGGCCTCTAAATTTGACATTATCTGTGATCACACAGTTGTCTTCTCCTTGGTTCTCCCTTATTGGCTTTCACTGACTTACCCCTCAGGCTCATAATTATTCATGCTCCCCCAGTAGGAGTGCTTCACCTTGAAGAACACAATCCCCAACTCCTGCCAGCCAGCTAACTCTCGGCCCGTACCCTGCCTTCCCACAAAGGATGGTCGTACCAGGCACAAACGATGAAAACTCCTGAAAGGCAGAAATATGTTTTATTCATTTTCATATCCCCTAAAACCTAGAGTAGTGCCTAGTATAAGGCAGGAAATACACACATACACACATTCACGAGAACCGAAAAGGTTTACAGGGACTGTACCTCTGTCATACACGTACAGTACCAATCCTTTTGGCAGGGTATTCTCCCCACCTTGCAAGGAGGAATTATGAAGCTTCTCCAAGGTCACAAAGTTTATGTAGGGCAGAAATGGAACTCAAGCCCAGGCCAGTGACTACCTTTCCATCACACCAGGTTGCCCTTTTGTAGCCATAAGAATTATAAGAAAAGAACTACAACAGGACCTTGTGAAATGTCTTCTCTAAAAAGCTCCATGATGTATGGGGCCTTGATATGACTGAGACTGGCTAGGTGGACACCAGGATGTGCCTCCACCTTCAGGGGACAGCAAGTCCTCATCTACAGAGAATGTGTTTTGAATAAGAGCATAACTTAAACAACTCAGCAAGAACTGTGTCTTCAAGAAACAGTTCTTATTTCAGTTTCTCACCATTTTGAATAAATTCCCTCCATTCAGAAAATGGGCAATTTGAGCATCAATATAATAACTGCAATAAATTAACATACATCAAATAGGTGTACACCCATAATGATTCATAATAATACTAAACAAGCAAAAAACTCCTTAGGAGAATACTAGGGAATCAACTCATTATTTTGAAAACTGGAAATAAACAGAAAAGATTCATGCATTTAGTCTGTCTTTCTTATATAAACTGTATCCCAGGGAAACCATCTAGTTGGTGAGATGAAGTCTCTCTTTCTAGAGACAGTCCATTGGGTAAATGAGAAATAAATGACAGAACAAGAATATCACCATTTTATAACCCCTAATGTCCAATGGATGTAAGCAGTGGTCATTAGTAAAGGGTTAGCATCACAGAAAAGAGACAATCAAGCATTGAATGTTTCCTGAAGTCAGAATATAATATCACCTAAATTGTATTCTTGCTCCACCCCCACATCCCAAAACTTAATATAATCTGATCGAGCCTCCAAATTTAACTACCAGTTTCTAGCAAACACAGAAGGCAGGGAAACATGTAAGATGCACCACAGAAGTGAAATAAGTAAAATGCAGATTGGAGGAAAATCTATCGGACAAACAACCCAGGTTGCTCAACAAATAAGTTGCAAGTAGAAAAAAAAGAGAGGAAAGGGGAACCAATAGATTAAAAGATACCTGACACATATCAACCAATTGCAATGAGGGGACCTTATTTGGATACCAACAAGTGGTAAAAGAATAACTAGTAAGACAATTAGAAAAATGTGATTGATATTAAGTAGTAATTAAATTTTTGGTGTATAATGATTTTTTAATTTTTAAAAGAGTTCTTATAATTAAAAGTTACATACTGAAATACTTGTAGATGAAACAGAAAATAAGTGCCTCAGAGTGAAACAAGCCAGGCACAGAGAAAGAAATACCACATGTTCTCACTCGTATGTGGAAGCTAAAAAAGTTGACCTCATAGAAGTAGAGAGTAGAGTAGTGGTTACTAGAGACTGGTCGGGGGAAGAAAAAGGAGATGAAAGGACAGAGTGGTTAGCAAATACAAAATATTAGAGAGAGAGGAAGAATGGGATCTAGGGTTCTGTAGTAATTCAGGGAGACTACAGTCAACAACAAAGTACTGTGTATCTTTGAATAGCTAGTCAAGAGGAAGTTGAATGCTCCTCACACAGAAATGACAAATGTTTGAGGTGATGGATATACTAAGCATCCTGATAAGATCACTGCACACAGTATGAATGTATCCAATTATCATACTGTACTCCATAAATATATACAATTATCACGGGTCGATTAAAGAAATAAATTTAAAAGAGTGGAAAAAACAGAGAAACAGAGAGTAAAATAGTGATTACCAGAGGCAGGAAAAGGGAGAGGGTGGGGGCCAGGGAAAGCTTGGCAGACTGGCACCAAGTTACAAAGTTACAGTTACACAGGAAGAATAAGTTCTGGTGCCCTAGGATGACAATAGCTAATGATATTGTGTTGTATATTTCAAGACAGCCAGAAAAGAGGATATTGAGTGTTATAACCACAAAGAAATGATAATTGTTTAGGTGATAGATATGCTAACTATTCTGACGAGATCATTATACAATATATGCACGTACTGAAACAACAAACCATATCCATAAATATGTACGATGAAAAATAAAATAAAAATTTTAAAAATCACCTCAAAGAAACTAGGCACAGAACTTTTTACCTGGAGGTAAAATAGCACAGTGAAAATAGGACAGTTGAGCAGACGCAGCTCTGAATCCCTAGCTGTGTGATCTTGGTCAAGCCATTCGAGCTTCCTGTGCCTCAACTTCCTCCCTAGCAGAGTGGGCTGGGTGACGCCACCTGAGCCCCTACCTCATCAGAAAGATCGCTGTGGGTAACTAATGACTCTCTGAGGGAACTTCACAAGTTCTCCTTCATCTGCTTCATCACCCTCTAATTAAACTTTCTTCTCCCAAAAGACAGGCACACAAAAGAAACACTAGTTCTAACTCAATTTTATGTGTCTCTCACAGAAGTATCGTTTCAACACTGTAAATATATCCCAGCTACATAATGGGTTAAATACTTTTCTGGGTTAACCTAAAAACCTTAATGCCACACATAACATAGTTTCTATATGAAAATCCTTCCCCAATACCAACTAGATGCCTTAAAAACTATTTGTTATGTAATCTGCATATAAAAATGAGGGTTGCCTTTTACATTAATCCAAAACATTTCCTGGTTGTTTTTTAGGATTCAACGTTCTCATCTTTGATACACAGAAGAGGTTCTGGCCTTTTGCCCCACTTCTTCTCCCTTCTTGAAACTCTCAACAAACAAAGGGGAGGGAGAATATGTTTGCAAAACTCCCCTCTACCAGTGCCCTACCAGGGTGGTCAGGCTAAGCGGACCACTCTCCTTTTCCTGCACCAGCTCCCGCAAAGGGTGAAGGCTCGGTGGTCAGAGTGGGCCCGTCCTGAGGCCTCATGGTACTAGTGGGCCACATGACTGCAGAGAAAGGGACTGGGTTTGGAGAGCTCACCCTGGCTTCCACATGTGACTGAGTAAATGGGCAGTGACCACAGGGACAGGAGGGTCTGTGCGGGTCCAATGGGTGAGGGGTCCTGGAAATGGCTTTGCAGACCCTGCCTTACAGATTTGGGAGCAGGAGAGCAAGAAGCCTCATGTAAACCTGTCTACCTAAGCCTTCTGTCCCAGAAACAACTCCCAGATCAGGGATGTGAGGGGGCGTGGGGATGTGTGTGCCTGTGGCGGGGTCCAACTGTGCACATGGTGGAATCTAGGGTGAAAGACAGTATCACCCAAGTGCTTTCAGGCCATTGATAAGGCTGATCCTTTGCTCCATTGTGTCTTTATTCACCCATCATTCCTTTGAGTATCATGCTCTCATGGCTGTGGGAGAAAGAGTGACTTCTACTTCCAACTAAGGCTCAGCCCCAAATACTGTTGGTGGCCTTTGCTTGCCTCACAGCCACTCAGTTTCTCAGCCTGGCCTTTCAGTCAGTTTTTTAAGCTGAGAAAGAATATGCCCCATATGGCCTAAAGACTACCTGTGGTCAACACTGGCCTTCATAAACATACTTTTCTCTCCATTGTTCTTGCTTGAAGGTCCTTCAGCAGGAACCCTAGAGTGGACAAAGCCCTACCCATCCTGAACTCCTGTCATCACCTTCCAGTTCCAGCACTTTAATGTTATTTCTGGTTCTGACTTCAGTAAATGGCACTTTGTTTGTGTGCTTGTGTGTGTGTGTATATATGTATATATGTATGTGTATGTATATATATATATATATGTGTGTGTGTATACACACACATGCACACATGAGTATATGTTACCTTACGTGATAAGTTGCTTAAAAGTCTATCATGTGTTTTCCTACAAAAATTTCAAAATTCAAGGTCTACTTTCAGTTCTGAGACCCACATAGGCAACTGTGTTCCCAGAGCTAATCATTACACCTTCCAATCTGAGAGAAAACAGGTTTTAGATTTACACTGTATCATTTTCCCAGCAACATACTATGTCTGACGGCACCCAAAATGCTGCAATATAATAAAAGCCAACAGAGCTCATGCAAAATAGTTCTAAGTGCAATTACCAACTAAGGCTTCAGGTGAGACGTTTACACCAAAGAATTCCACATAGAACCTCAAGATAACACCAAGGCCCTGACCTTTAAATTCTGCTTAGCGCAGGATCAACAGTCATGCAACCCAAACCCCTGCATGGGCCTTCGACTGGCAAGATTCTACCTTGTCATTTCCTTTGGAAATCCAATGGAAGCAGACCAAACCCATGTCTCTAGTAGTGGTTTTCAAAGCTTCAGGATAGCACATCTCTGTATAAATCCAGTTAGTCATCTACGTTGGCCAAATAAATCAATCTACATGAAAGTGTGGGATACATTTTTCAATTAAAAAAAAAATATATGTTTGAAAAATATCCATATCTAAATAACAAAAGTCTCATTTTAATTATCAAAATAGTAATAATAGCAGCCACAAGAATATGAGCAGCTAATACTTGTACAGCACTTACAAAGTACCAAGCACGGTATTCAGTGAAAATGACATGTTGCACCAAAGCTTCTCGAATTTTGTATGCATTTTACATTCTCTACTCACCTCCGAACACCACTCCAGTTCAAGTTAACAGAAAAGATGATAGTGGATAAGTAGGAGGAAAAACCTCACTCCCAAGGCCCTCTGATCCCCAGTCTGTCACGTGTTTATCACCTTTCTGTTCTAAATAACTCTGAAGTTCCAGGACCAGCCACAGGCTGGACACGGACTATGTGTCCACAGGTCTGAGAAGGCACCACACCTAAGGAGTGGGATCATGTAGTGACAGGCAGTAAGCTCCATGATTAAGAACCTTGGAGTTGAGGGCTGGGTGGGTTAGCTCAGCTGGTTAGAGCGCAGCCTTATGACACCAAGTCACAGATCTCCACACTGGCCAGCCACCAAAACAAACAAACAAAGAATTTTGGAGTTGAATTCAGATAATCTCACCTCCAAATTTCAGCCCTCACCTTGGGCAAGCCTCATTTGTTTGTTTGTTTGTTTGTTTGTTTTTCATTTTAAAAAGGGCAATAATAATTTGTAGCTCATAGTAGATTAGGTGAAACAATGTATATAAAGTGCTCAGCAAATAGCAGGGATTTAAATAATAGCTGTTCTTATTATATCTACCCTATTTATCTTGTTGCAAAATGCACAAACCATGCATGAAACTTGATTCACCTTGGAAACAAGAAATAACTATGAAATATTCTTTCTTTCATTGATTGATCATCTAAAAGTAAAAGAGTTTCTTGATTTTTATTACAGCAATCACAAGCTTCTTAAAGCAAATTTTTAGCAGAGTAGGTTAATTCCACTTCAAGAACTATTTTCCTGTGGGTTGTCCCTAAGAAGGCAGAACAGGGGAGGTGAAAGTAGTCCATAACTAGTAAAGCATGAATATCCGAAATAAAAGCTAGCTTTTATCTGCCAATGGGAGAAGAGAGAGAACAGGAAAGGAGCCATCAACAATCAATTCTAAACTAATACATACAACAACTACTTAAAAAGCAGTGTTTTCTATTAAAACATAATAACTACCAAGGCTTCCAGGGTAAGAGAAAGGTAACACCTATCTTTAAAAATGAACTACAGAGCACATTTTAATATTTTAAAATATGATCTAAATATACATATTCTTTATTGAAAGTATCAGCTAATAAACAGTAAAATTCATTTTTAAAAAAATATTTTGAGCCTGTGGAGAGAAAGTTGTAGAGAGCCAGAAAGTACAAATTGTGGAAAAAATGTAATAAGCTGATGAGGCTGAGTCCCCATTGCTTTTGAAAAATAGTGCTTTCTCTCCCTGTCCTGACAGCTGGGCTTGGGTTCAGGGTGGGGAAAGGGGTAGCAGGCAGAGGAAATAACAGAAACATATCTCAGCAGAGTCAGGATAGAGAGTAAACTGAAGAGGAGGATGTGTTTGCACAATAACTTAGAGGTCTCCAACCACGGTAATAGCACATACTTAAATATCATTAGTCATTAAACAGAAAATGTAAACAATGAATTAAGTAGCCATTTAAAAATGCCATTACTTCAGACAACCATCAAAATAGTCCATTTCAATTTGAGTTTATACTCAGATATCTCTAATGCTGCTGAACATCTTTTAACACTTGTTACACACAGCCTTTGGGATACGTACAGGATATTCTCCATGTGCCCGTCTAGACCCACTCTCCTCCCTGCCCTGTACACAGGAGCCCCCTGATCAACAGGCTCCTTTTCCCTCTGGCTTCCAGGTGCATTTGGCCAAAGGGAGGTACAAGCAAGAGATCAATGACAGGGAGGACAATGGCAGGGAGGTCTTTACTCTCTTGGCTCCCTCCTTGCTCGGCCATGGACACCAGTCCTGCATCCCTCCTTAAGGTTGCAGCTTCTGGAGACTTCTCTGTACTATAGGTTTGATTTCTCAGGTTCCTATAACCACTCCTTCCCCTTGACTCTTCTAGGGTGGTAACAAGTCCCTTTTTTTCTAGTCTTAGGTGCTTCAGCATCAATTGTTGGCTTTTCTTCATCCTGCCTTTCATTTCCTTTGAAATAATCCCTTTGTTAGATTATTTTCAGCTAAACCTTTTTGGATGTGTGATCTGTTTCCTTCCCAGACACTGATGGGGGTGCAAGGAAGGCCTGCTTGGTTTGTCTTGCCTTACCTAGGTGCAAGGTTTACCTGCAGCCCTGACTGGTCACTGGCACCTCTTGTGACCCTCGGCTATTCACGCTCTCTTTTGAGAGTCCCCAAAAGAACAGAATATAAATAGCTCTGTTCCCCAATCAGAATTCTCAACCTGGTTTGACAGCTGTCACCTTTGCTGAAACCTTGACTTCTAGTTTTACTTGCCCATCTGGCCCCAAAATTCTTACCTGCTTCTTCCCCAACTCTTCTGGTTTTCCAAACTCTGGACTCTGTCTTCCACCTAGTTCTATGGGGTTCACTGCCTCCTTCCTACTTTGATTCCTGGCCTTAACCCATCACCAATCTGGTGCCACAGAATCTGCCCTGCCCTCACTATCATGCCCTGTCCTGCCCTGCCTGGTGGTCACAAGGGCAGGATTTCAGTAGAAACTGCATCAACTTTGAAAAGATAGCAGCTTGCACTGTCACTTTCTGGTTTGAGGACTTACTTAATAAAGTCAAAAGGAAGAACTACCTGATAGTCCTTAAAAATTAGTGTAACTTAACTGAAGAAAGCAGTGAAAATTAGGAAAATGTGCTTACTGGCTCTAATTGTGTTGGGAGAAGGAGGAGAGACAAAATTGTGATAAAATAGATAATGGCAGCAGCTAAACTTAGGTTTTACTAAGTCAATTTGCAGGATTCACTTGAGTTTACTAAACTTTATGCTCCAGTTTAAAATGAAAAATGATCGTGAAAGAACTAGCAAGAACTCCAAGAGCAGAGAACAAGACATGTGCCTGTATCATGGGACATCCAGCCATGTTTTAGGCTCCTCCCTTGCCTTGCAATTTCCCATGGTAAATGAAATGGCCACCACAAGGGCAGAGGCATGTGAGGGACTGATATAGCAAAGCAAGACATCAGATCCTTTTGCAAACGCAGAAGGATCCTACGGAGAACTGAACCTCAAAAAACAAGAGTTGGCTACACGGTCCAGCACCCTCTCCACTTACAGACTTTCCAGCCAACCTTGGAGTCTCAGAGTTTGACTTCGTGAATGGAGATGGCAGGTTTCCCATAAAAAAGTAAACCAAGATGAAGGTAGGGCTATAACTAGTACCCCAAATGCATGCAATGCAGTACAACACTCTGCTCACCTAACTTATCTCGTCAATGGACAGATAATTTAATTTGCTTAAAGTCAGTGGTCTCAAAAGTGTGGTTCCAAGATCAGCAACACTAGCATCTCCTGGAACCTTGCTAGAAATTCAAATTATCAGACCCCACCCAAGACCTACTAAATCAGAAACTCTGGAGGTGGGGCCCAGCAATCTGTATTTTAACAAGCCTTCCACGTGATTCTGATGCACATTAACGTTTGAGAATACTGACTTAGAAAACAAACAAAAATGACTTTTCCAAAATAGCTGCACCTCTCCCCTAAATAAAATCTCACTAATAATCATAAGGTCAGAAAAAAATATTTCTTTTCCCTTTATATATAGTGAACCAGAACTACCCTCATTAATTCTGGAATGCTGTGGAAGAGATAATATAGAATTCACTAATAACTGGTTTAGGCACACTCTTTTGCATGATATCTACCCTCCTCATTAGGCTTCACTTACCAAATTTCATGAATATTCCCTGAATCTCTAGCACCTACAACAGAGTCTGGCACAAATACTAGCTGAATGGGTAAATGAGCACAATGAATGGAGGAAAAGGAGGAGTCGGCGATGCTACCTATCAGCACAAAGTCATTTAGAAACTAGCATCTCCTGTGCCTGATCCACAAAATAGTTCACCTACACAGAGGTCCCAGCAAGTTGACTGCATTGTCAATGAAGATTCTTTTCTACAACTGGCTGCCTAGTTCCGGATGCTCCCAGGCAATAACAGCTGGTATGAGAAAAGAAGACTTGTAAGAATTCCTGGTTCTTCCCAGAGAGAGGTTCAACCATCTCCTCTGAGAATTTCTGAACAAGAATTACAAAACTGGCACAATATCAGGAGTGAGCATCCTTCAGGATTCTCCTGTTGTAGTACTATTTTTGAAAAGGCAAGCAAGAGGGAGACAAATTGCTAGGAAGATACATTTTTACAGCAATTGGGAGACAAATCTAACTTCTTACCAGAAATGGAAACCCATGTGATATCATTGTACTGCATATGAATTATTAATGCTTCTAATCCTTTTTTTTTTATAAATTAGGTATTCAGGAAGGTTCTTGTTGACATCATATTTTACATCATAATGCTTCATCATTCTAAAAGCTTAATGAGATGAATTATTGCTAGAAAAGAGAGAGATCAACCACACATTTTTGTACTCTGGGGAATACCAGAAGCCAAGCAGAAAATGAGGATATGGTTTATAATTGATGTACAAAGAGGAGGGAAAAAATGATTACAACCCACCACCACTATAAACAGGACCAAATGGCAAAGACTTCACTTTTCCACCTGAGCATTTTGGAAAGGGGAGGGGAGTCACATGGCTAGCAACTCTCTCAAACTCAAGGCAAAAGGAAAATTCTCATTCTAAAAAGAAATGAAAGTAAAGTTTTTATAAAATTATCTCATTCACAAAGGGGTATGAAACATGTGAACTTTAAGATTGAAAAGAATAATATAACACTAAGTCACAAGGCCTAAAAGGATACTATTAAATATAATAGGGCAATTCTGTGATAATAATTCTGTATAACCTGGATAAATAACTGCTGTCTCAAATTTAATTTCAAATATATAGTTTCTGAGATCTACACAACGCAAATTACTGTTGAATCAGTGAACCAGCAGTTTCATTTCCTACATTCCTAGTAATAGGTTGGAATGAATTAAGCTCATATTTGGGAATCTTGTTGATGACACAAATGAGTTAAATTCCTACCCAGGTCAAGTCTTTCAACACTTCAACCAAGCAGCAATGAGATTTATACAAGTTTACACTAGCTGCTAATAACTGGAACTCATTTTCCCTCAAGTTTTTACTCCATTTGGTCTCTCAGTAGCCTCTTAAGGAAAATATTAGAACACAGAATGAGTTCACCGAACAAACGTGAAGGAGCTAGAGTTGCCAGGTACTAAACTGAGGTTCTTACTACTTTGAAAGGCAAAAAGACACAATTCTCTTCAGCAACCAAAAAAAAAGGATCACAGAGTTCATGAGCAGTTGCCATTCTGAGCTACTGCTTCAGGTCTTCAAATCTTCTTTTCTATAATAAAGGTAAAAGGATAGTCTTTATTGATAACATCCCAATTAAATGATTTCACCAAATGTAACATTTTAATCCCCTGAAATTGCTCCTAAAGCTAACTTTATATGAACAGTAGGAGGATCGGGTGGTGGTGGGATTTGACAAAAGCAAAGTGTAATGCTGAGCACATGCCTCTTTATGGATGTGTAATTGGTAAGTTGTACTGTCATGAATTCAGGTTCCTAATCTTTGAATATTCTATGCTAATATCACACTGTTAACATTCAATAGAAGAGAAAGCTTATTCCTGGGACATAGTAGATGCTCAATAAATGATATATTTTTATAATGATGATTATGATTATTACCAGAGAAATGCTGCGACTACAAATAAACATCAGTTAACTTCATGTGACAAAATCAGATGCTGTTAAAAAAAATTAAGTTCATCAAAAGCTTTTGGTCTTCTAGACGGAAGCCAGCACATGCTATCCTTCTCCTTACTCCTCCAGTTACTTCATCCACTGAAAACCATGTGCCTTTTCACACTAGGTCGATTGTTGAAATTTTACTTTTTGCATATTTTAACCGTTAAATATACAATTGTCTGCCAAAGAACCAAAGGAATTGTTCCCTGCTAATCTACTGACCATATAAAAGCTGTGATTCTACCTAACATTAAAAGTCATGAAGATGTATTTTTTTTCGCCTGCACAATGGGATGTGCCATTGTCATTATGTTTGCTATAAGGAAAAAAGGCGCAGTGCCCAGATTTACACAATGAAAACCCTCTCGTATCTAACAGTAAATACTGAGAACATACACGATTGCACTATTCAAATACTCGTTTTTCTTAGAGGGAGCTAAAAATTAATATATAAATTCACACACACACATACACACACACACACACACACACACACACACAAACCGGGGGGGGGGGGAAGAAGATATAACAACCACAATTATTTGAAGTTGATACAACAAGCAAACAGAAAGGACATTGTTGGGGGGAGGGGGGGAGGGAGGAGGGAGGGAGGTTTTGGTGATGGGGAGCATTAATCAGCTACAATGTATATCGACAAAATAAAATTGAAAAAAAAAAAAGAAATATCTAGTGACTGTTTTACCCATTTGAGCAATTTTTTTCCACTTTCTCAAAATTCCAATCTCCTGAAAGAACATATATATATGTGCAGAATCTTCATCTTCAGACAGCTACCCTGCACTGGAAACCATGTCCACTCACTAGGTGTTTTGACACTCCAAACTCATGGCCCGGTTCTCTCAATTACGTCCAGGACGCAGCCAACCCAGAAAAATGCCAAAGTGACAGACAACAGGTTCCACTCTGCTCCTCTTCCTCATTCATTCACAAATCTCTGCATTTGGTCCCTGTGCTGAGACTCCATCCAGCCTGGCTGGTTTTTCTAGGTAAAAATCTGACTACGGGGCACTATCCTGGTACTGGATCTGCACCAGTCACCTACAAGACATGCAAATCCAGCTCGGTGCTCAGACTTCACTCAGTCGGGCTCGCCACCAAATGCTTTCAATAATGCCCACCCTTCCTCCTGCGTAAACCGAGCCACAGCCTTCCTCCTCTCAAGAACAGGCCAGCCCACCCTCTCCCACCGCGCTCCCTTCTCCACCTGGTCGCACAGGACCAGCAAGGGCGCTCCCAGGACCTCTCCAGGGGTCTTTCTCTGCTCACATCTCCTGGGCCCTCGCCACTCCCCAAAACGAAAAGTAAACTCCTCCTTGGTGACAACCTCCCCAAACCAACCGCATCACGGCCACTCAACTCCGCCGGAGCCCCCTACCCACACGAGGCCCTCCTGGACGGGGCGGGCGGCCCTCGCCAGTCTGTGCCGGCGCCCGGCATTTACCTTGACGCTGGTGTAGCTGGTCTGGGTCTCGGCCTCCGCGCTGCTGCAGCAGTGGCGCCTCCTGCCCCTGCAGGTGGTCGCGGCGGGGACAGCGGAGCCCGCGCTGCTGCCGCTGCCTAGCTCGGCGCGGGCCCTGCGGACGCGGGCTGCGCTGGGGGGTCCGGACGAGCGGCTCGGGGGGATGGCGTCGGCGGCGTCGGTCTGTACGAAGAGGCCGTGCAGGGGGGCCGCGGGGCCCTGCGACACGCTGGTGGTCTGGCGGGGCGAGTTGGACTCGTCCGAGTCCCGGCAGTAGATCACGCCGCTCTGCGAGACATGGATGCTGGGGGCGCAGCCCATCCCTCGGCCGGGCTCTCTCGCCCGCCCGCCGGCGCCCGGGGCCGCCCGGACCCAGCGCACCCGCTGCCACCTGCAGTGAGGGGGCGGGCGCGGCGGCAGCGGCGGCGACGACGCCGGGACTGCGCTCCCCCCGGCCTGTCTGGCCGCCGCTCCGTCGGGCTCGCCGAGGAGCCCCCCGCCGAGCCTCCGGGGGCCGCGCGCGTCACCCCAACTTTCCCATCTGGGCCCGCTCTCTCCCCGGGCGGGGGAGCGCGCGCACACAGCGCCCCGCGCGCACCGGCGGCCGCCACCCTCCCCGCCGCGGCGCCCCGAACACGCTCCCCGCGCCTCCGCCTGCCCCTCCTCCCGCGGCTCGGCCCGCGCCGCCGCCCAGCTCGACCGCGCCGGGCTCCCGCGCCCGCGGCCCCGGGCCAGGACGCCCGCCCGCCCGCGCGCCTGCACCTTCTTTCCCCACTTTCAGTCTGCGCCCGTCCCCTTCCCGCCTCCCCCTCAGGGCCCCGCCCCGCCGCCGCCGCCGCCGCTCGGGCCCCGCTGCGCCCCTCAGCCCTGCCCGCCGCGCCCCGAGCTCTCTCCGGCTGGGCAGAGCTTGCCCGCGGGCGAGGCTCGGCCACCGGGCCCCCCTGCGCCGCCGCTGGCACCCCGCCTCCGCTGTCCAGAGGCCTCGTCCCTTCGGCACCCAGCCCGACGTCACCGCCCCCCCCAGTGCCCCAGCCCCTCAGCCCCTCTCCCCCTGCCGGCACACACCCCGGGCCAGGCCCTGGAGGGCCGTGTGCCTGGGCAGCTCTTCCACGCTTTGCACAAACACATTTTCACACATCCCTGAGCTAAACGCCAGGACGCCCCCCTCCCAAAATAGTAGGAACCCTACAGTGCGGGCCCACCCAACACACTCAGGAAGTTAAGGAAAGACCTCGTGCTTCCATAGCACAGTCCTCTTCCCCCCAATTTCCACCCCATCTCCCCCCCAATTTCCACCCCATCTCCCCATTCCCCCTCTATCCCCGCCCCCAGACTCCAGGCTGAGTTGGATGGAGACCCAGTCCTCAGAAGAAGCCCATTCCATGTCTGCTCATCATTTGGAAGCTTATGCCAAGGGATGGGAGGACCTGCAGAGGAATGAATCCTTAAACACATAAATTCCCCTAAGATCCAAGGAAAGAACAGAATGAAGCTGTCTACATTGTTCTTGGCTTTCTTCCCCAGAGTTTTTACCTCTTCTTTGAGTGTCATTAAATTTTCCTCTGGCTTCTACCCCACCCAGCCTCCAGAGTCGACTGCTCTTTCTCACATTCCGGACCGGGCAGTCAAAAGAGCCTTCCCTCACCCCCCTTAGTGAGGCACACGCAGACTAAGCTTCACTCAAGGACAGTAAGAATGCCTTTAGAAATAAGGCTGCTGTCCACCTTTCTCCTGATGCGAAATCTGGGATACAGCAATGAGGCACCATTGCCCATTTATTTCTTGCCTCCTTCAGTAATCCCTGACTGCTCCCACAATGGCACAAGGGAGGTAATGAGATGGTCTAAGAAAAGACTTCAGAGTTGCTTACAAGGGCAAGGGCGAAAACACAGTCTTAAAGCAAAGCACAGAGAAACAAATAACCAATTTAAAATAATTTCTTTCATTCTTCTCTTCCTTTCTTCATACCACCAACTCTTGAAGTGACTAGATGAAGACTTCAAATGACAGCTTCTAACCTTCTTGGAGAAACAAAGTGTCACCCCAAATCCCAAATTCAGCTCTAGAGAGGAGAAAGAGCTAATCTAATCTTATTCTTCTACCTTTGCTTCTCTTCTCAGTTTAGCTTTTTTAAAAAAAATTTTTTAATGACATGAAAAAGTCCATATCCAGTTAATCTGGAAAGAGTGTATGCTATATTTTCGAATGGAAGCATTACTCTGAGATGGTGTTCATCAGGCAGAAGGTTTATTCCGAAGCAGGAGGAAAGAAAGGGAGCCAGGGCCAGGAGGAGTTAGTTTAAGCAGAAGGAGACATTGTGCAGGGAGGGCTCTGAAGCTGGGATGATGCTTCAGAGTTATCCTGAGTTGGGGCTGGGAGGAACAGCCTTTACACTACCACATGCATCAGTCATTACATGCAGGACACCTCAGCAATCTTGAGCAAAGTGGCTCTCTTCAGCTGAGGCACTCCCCTTATGAAATGACAACTGGATCAAGGGCTTTTTGCTGTCAGTACTCCCAGAAGCTGAGGAGTAAATCCCTCTTTCCTAGCAACATTGCTTCCATGACTTCCCTTCCAGACTGCCTGGGTCCCTGCCTCCATCCATGCATATAAGAACACCACATTAAATGGTCGAGACTGAGATACAGGAACAACAATTCATTTAAAACTAAGCCCGATTGCTTCCATAGGCTCTACTTCCATGGGACCATTTAGGACCCAGGTAAGCAACATCAGGCCTAAATTACAAAAGCACTGGTCTCCACACCAATCCCTTATGTAATGTTAAAGTCAGGAGTTAATCATTCTTAAAGCTTATCTATGATTCTCTTACATACTCCACCCATTTCAAGCCATTATCCTTCATGGGGCTGCCAATGGCAGCCTCAACATATTGAAATTTAGAGCCATGCTGATTATCATGCCACATGTCTACTTTTTCAGCGTTTTCTCTATAAATGTACTTACTATGATGAGAATACCCAGAGAAGAGAAAAGCACCAGTCATGGGGACTTTTGATGGTAAGAAGACTACGATGAAACAGAAATGACAATCAGTCTTCTGGTGGAGAACACTAGGAGCTGAATCATGAAGGTACAAGTCACCCAGAAAAAAACTTAGGTTGAATTTTCTACATTAAAAAAATATATATATATTAAGCCTTGAGAGAGTAGATGACCTCAAGGCAGCTGGTGAATAGCACTGAGCTGCTTTCATAGGTTAATTGAGCATTTCATATTGGGACCAGTGCCATTCACTGAATGTGACTTCTCTATAAGAATAGAGGGGGAAATGCACTAGATATACATTTTTCCTCCTATTCTGAAAGCAGCCAATAGCTCTGACGTAGCTTCCACTGTCAATTCTGGCTTAGGGAAAGGAAAAAATAATGTATCCCTATAATCACCAAATATTCGCAGTGGGAATGTGCAACCTGCCCCCATTGCTGGAACAGCTCTATTCACTGAAATTTGCAGAAGTGTGCGAATGGAGAGGAAATAGTTTAACTGAAATCATTTCCCTTGCAGTTCTGAGGCCTGAGTTCTTTCCCATGTAAGTGATTTCTGAACCAATTCCCATGTCTTTACTTCATTGCATCCCAGGGTGACAGCAACGTCTACAAATTCAGATACTGCAGATAAAATTTAGGCCAGGAAAACCAATGTCATAAAAAAAATTTAATTAAGTGAAGAAAAATTTAATGACAAACAATGTCCAAGAAACAAATCAAAAGAAAACAAACTAAATCAGGAATGTATTGAAAAACTTAATCTCAGATATGTCCAGGGTCAGCTGAATGGCCTGTATGTTTTATAATGGTATTAAATAAGAACTCACTTCAAAATTATGACCCAGAGGCAATGCAAGATCCTGAACAATTAAGGTCTCTTCCAATTCTGTTTTTTTTTTTTTTTTTTTGTCTTTTTCGTGACCGGTACTCAGCCAGTGAGCGCACCTGCCAGTCCTATACAGGATCCGAACCCGCAGAGGGACGTTGCTGCACTCCCAGCGCCGCACTCTCCCAAGTGCGCCACAGGGTTGGCAAGGTCTCTTCCAATTCTAAAATGGTATGACTTTTCTGGAATTCCTCTAAAGAAGCAGAAAATGTGATTAATATATTTTGAATGATTCTTAACCATAAAGGTTAAAACAATAGCAGCCATCTGATTGATCTTTAGATAATAAAACATTTAATCAACTAATCAACCCTACAGATCATTTGGATTCAAACTGTGTTCTTAATGGTGGAACTTATTGGGAATCTAACTACCTGGTAAGTGAAATGATACAATTTATTAGGCAGCCCAGTACAGTGGAAGGTACACTGAACTCAGCATTAGAAGGGTGAATCTGAAACCCAGTTCTGCTTCTTATAGCTGTTAAAAACCTTGGGCAAGTCACTTAACCTCTAGGCCTCAAATTCCTAGATAATTTCCAAAGCCGCTAATTCACTGAAATTCAGGGATGCTGTGAAATTTTGACTTTCTTTCATTAAATTTTTTTTTATTTAGAATTGTGAGATTTTTGAACTGAAAGACTGGTCTCAAACCTAAATACCCATCAGAATCACCTTGAGGAATTTGTCAGAAATATAATTTCATACTCCTATTCCAGAGACTTGGATTCAGGGGTTAAGGAGAAGTCCAGAATCTGCCCTTTCAAAAAGTGACTCCATTGTAGCTTTTTTATAGCCTCCTTTGGAAAGGAAAGTAAAGGTTGAAGTCCTTAAAAAGTGCCTCTGAAATGCAAATTAAAACCACATTGATATATCATCTCACTCCAGTTAGACTGGCTATAATCAAAAAGACAGTGAATAACAAATGCTGGCGAGGGTGTGGAGAGAAGGGAACACTACTGCACTGTTGGTGGGAATGTAAATTAGTACAACCACTTTGGAAAACAATTTGGAGGTTTCTCAAACAACTACAGATAGATCTTCCATATGATCCAGCAATCCCTCTTCTGGGTATATATCCAGAGGAATGGAAATCATCATGTCGAAGAGATACCTGCACTCCCATGTTTATTGTAGCTCTGTTTACAATAGCCAAGATATGGAACCAACCGAAATGTCCATCAATAGATGAGTGGATAAGGAAACTGTGGTATATATACAGTATGGAATACTACTCTGCCATAAAAAAGAATGAAATACTCCCATTAGCAACAACATGGATGAACCTGGAGAAACTTATGTTGAGTGAAACAAACAAAGCACAGAGGGGTAAATACCTCATGTGCTCACTCATATGTGGGAGCTAAGAGAGAAAGGAAGGCAGGAAAGAAAGACTACAGTAGTCCTGTGATCCAACAGAGGGAGGGAACATTCCTAGGGCTAGAAATTGGAGTTGAGGGGAGAGGGGGAGGGGGAGGGAGGTCGGGGACAAAGGGTACAAAAGCAATTTCTGGTAATGGGTATGGCCCCAATATGAATCTGGGCCCCACATCATGGGCAGGAGGGGGGACAATCAGCTTTGTATCTCATGAATATTCAAAATAAATAAATAAACAAACAAACAAACAAATAAAGTGCCTCTGAGATCCCACACAATGTGGCCCCTGCTGTCCTTGCTGAGCTGTCTCCCCGCCCCCCATCACTCACTCTGCTCCAGCCACACTGGTCTCCTTGCTGTTTCTCCAGATCTAACATTAGTAACCAGGAGCTGTTCCCTCTGCCTGATATGCAGTTCCATCAATGCTCGCATGGCTAACTTCCTCACTTCCTTTAAGGGTCTGCTCAAATGTCCCCTATTCAATGACACCTGTCCCCAGCCCCTGTTTAAAATTGCAACTCACTTCCCTCCATTATCCCTCTGCCACTCCTCATTCCCCTTAGCCTACTATTTGTCTTGTTTCACAGCATTTTCACCTTCCAACTTATATAATTAGCTCATTTATGATTATGCTTATTGTCTATCTTCTCCCTCTAGAACACAGGCTGTACAAGGGCAGGAATTTTTTGGCTTCATATTCACTGATGGGTCTCATATTCTTAGAATAGTGCCTAGGATATAGTAGGTGCTCAAATATTTCTTGAATGAGTGAATGAATTATTTTTTCCCATTTCTTTCTCTTTTGCCTTTCTCTCCTCTTAATTGTTATAACCCAAAATTGAAAGGATTATTTTGTTGTTGTTTTTTCAATCAAGCAGAGTTTTATGTTCTGTGTTTTTAGTTTTTAAGTCAGTGAATTCCTTTGATCTGATAATCTTCCTTTGAGTAATATACATCAAAAAAAGCCCCCAAAATAAAATAACAATGTGTACAAAGATGTTGGTAGCGACACCATTTACAATAATGAAACCGGAGATAATTCAAACATCAAACGCTTAGAGAAGGGCTCAACAAACTACACTAACATGTTAGAATATTAGTATTCAAATGTGTATAGATGAAGTAATGTTAAATTTAAAAAATGATATAGTATACAGAGATTGGTTACAAATATGAAAAATGTATGTATATATGTTGCGGTTTGTAAGTGAGAGTGATATAGATAAGAAACAACAGATTTCTTTTTCTGAAAAACTGCATAAAAAACAGTGTAAATGAATAAATACAATGTTTCCTAATTCTCTCCTCAAAAACATTTTAGCTAACTATATTTTTTATGGACTCCTACTGATTTTTCTTCTTTCAGACAGAAGATAGAAGATGAAAAAAATTGAAGAAGGGAAAGAATCAGAGATAGATGGAGACATTAATGCATACACATTTACAAAGGAAATACAGAAACAGACATGCAGAGAGGCGAACAGAAAATGCAAGACAGAGAAAGACAAAAGGAGCCTGTTTCATGGTGAAATAATCCTAAGTGGGTTTACAGATACAGCTCTTTTAAGAGAGCAAAAAAAGTTATATTTTTAACTACAGGATATCACTTCCTGGGCCTCTGCCACAGACCAAATGACATTAAGGAAAGGATTTGGCCCATAGGACAGTACTTTCTTGCCAGATGTAGAAAATGCAAACAGAGAAGATATAGGAAGAGATTCAGCCAACCTCCGACTTTCTTAAGTCAACATCGTCAAACATGGACTCCACTGAGTGCTGGGCCCTGAGTCTGCATAGTGCAAATGTGATCTGCCCTTCCTTTTAGCAAGAACACCACAGGGAGGGGCTGGATCAGCCCTGGAGAGAGCCTCCAGAATGTCCTTGCTACTCACCTTCAGAATTCTCCTGGACCCAAATAGTCAGGCTATGAGAGATGAAACATTCATTTCCAAAAGTCTTGTAAATACATGTCACAAAAGTATCAGACATAAAAGTACATACAATAAAATACAAGGTAAAGTCCTGCTCCAAGGAAGAGTATAAAGCAATCAGGGAGATGGGACTTACACACAAGAAATAACAGAGCATAACACATGAGTGTCAGTTCTTTTACGGTAGTTGTGATCATTGGGGAAGGCTTGCTGGAGAAGAGGGCATGTCAGGTAGACCTCGGCCAGGAGGACTTTTCAATCAAAGGGCACAGCATGAGCAAAGGCACAGAGGCAGAACTAGCCTTGGTGGAACCAGAAGGCAGTGAGCAGATCAGACAATTAGACAGTGTTTCCTGGGGCAGGAAGGATAAAACTTAAAGGGGAAGAAAGAGGCAAAAGATGGAAGATTCTGAATCTTCTCCTATATGTAGTGAAAGTCACTATGGGTTCATTCTTAAGGAATCTTACCATGTGAAAATCTAGATTTAGAAAACAAATCTGTTGTCTTGCAAAAGAAATTTTTGTTTGCCAAACGATGAAATGTTAGCTTTCTTTAAATAGCTGACTGCATAGCTCCATAAATTCTGTTATATAGCACTTTGAGTTTTCTAGATATTCTAAGTCAGGGTAACAATTATTAATTCACATGAATTTTTAAAAAGTTTTTTTTTTCATTATACACGCTTATGGGGTACCGTTTGTTATTTCAAAATATTCATATATTGTATCACACCAAGTTTTTATACAATTTATAAAGCAACATTTGTTTCGAAATTAGTGTGACATTTCTAAATGCTTCTTGGTAATTTCTAAAAGTTGAGGTTTTTAAGCAGGCCCTTCCCTGCCTATATGCACACCTTGCTAGGTATTACCATTCATTCCAAAAGATTTCATTACACTATGTGATGCTAAATTCATCCATTCTTTTGCAGCAACTATTTACCGAGTGGCTACCATGTATCAGGTGCTAACCAAGCACTGGGGAACAAGACAGAAATAGTCCCTATTTCTTTGGAGTTTGGAATACTATGGGCGGTTGGAAGGACAAACAAGCAACAAAATTATCTGGTAATGATGAAGGTTATATAGAGATTTAAAGCATGTTGATGTGATAGAAAGAGAGAGTGGGATGGGGTTATGGAAGTTTTCTCAGAGAAGATGACATTTAAGCTAAGATTCTCAGAAAACTTTTATCAAAGGGAATATCATTCTTTTTTCATTCGCCCATCCACCCATCCATGCACTGAGAACATTGTTTGAGTACCACTGCTGTGCCAGGCTCTATGAGGGGTACCAAGAAGAAAAATACTCAGTACTCATGCTCAGATAGTTCAGTTAGGAACATAGACATAGACACAAAAGAAGTGTGTTAACATTGGCTTTGAAAAAATAATCCAAGTCCAGAGAGAAAGATCACTGTGGGTGGAAGTGATCTGGAAGATGTCACAGAGGAGACAGAGTATAGCTCTTGGAAGAAAAGGGCAGTATTTGAATAAGCATAAAAGAGGACTTTCCAAAGAGAATAATGTATGTGAAGGCCTAGAGATGGGAACACTCACTGAATGCTTGAAGAACAAGGAATAAGTCATTCAAAAAGGGCTTTCGTGTGGAGCAAAAGAATAACATTATTTTGGCTGACAAGGTAGGCTATGACCAAGAAACCAAACGCCCTACTAAGGAGCTGGGCTAAGTTCTAGTCATTGGGAATCACTGAAATTTTTAGTAAGACTGAAACTTTAAAGTCTTATTTCACTGAGAAGAGTCAGGTTGCATATTCGAGAAGGACTGGTGAAGAGAGTCAGAAATAAAGATCAGTAAGGAGCTGTGATAATCCAGGAATGGGATAATAGGGATTGTTATGGACTGAGTTGTGTCTTCCGAAAATTCATATGCTGAAACCCTAACCCCTAATGTGACTATATTTGGAGATAGAGCTTTAAGGAGGTAATTAAGGTAAAATGAGGTTATAAGGGGGGAACCCTCATCCAATAGAACTGGTGTCCTCATAAGAAGAGGAAGAGACATGAGCTCTCTCCCTCCCTCCCCGCAAGCACACAGAGCAAAGGCCACGTGAAAACACAAAGGGAAGGCATCATCTGCAAGCCAAGGAGGGGGGCCTCACTAGACACCTACCCTTCTCATACCTTGATCTTGGACTTCCAGGCTCCAGAATTGCGAGAAAATAAATTTCTGTTGTTGAAGCAACCCAGTCTGTGGCATTTTGTTATGGCAGGCCTAGCAAACTAATACAGGGACGTTGAGTAGATGAAATTTGTAATAATGGAAAAGAATGGGGAATTCCACAGACCTTACTGAGAACAAATCCCTGAGATGTGGTGCCTGGTTAGATGAGGGGTCGGGAAGCCAGTGATACCACAGGTTAGATATCTAGGACAAGGTGCCTATGAGAATGGGAAGCACTCTCAGGAGAAATGAGCTTTGTCTATAAAGGGGATTCTTCACCTTTATGCACCTATTTGCACTCTCTGTGGCCCTGAATTTTGAGTCTAGAAGCTAGAAAGTGTCCACCCAACACGAGCACTGACCTTTAACTCTCCCCAGAACATGACTAGAATGGGAGAGACACGAGGCCAGGAACTTATTCTGTGTTCGCTGCTGGATCTCTAGTACTTAGAACCAGAAATAATACACGAGCAATACGTGTTGAACAGATCATAGGAATTTATGAAGTGGACACAGATCGTCAGCCCTCAGGTCCTCTCGCTGACAAATGCATGGCCACCCTTTTCAATGGGCCTGAGAAAAAAGTCTCTTTGCCAAGACTTCCTTGGGCTTCCCACAGTCAGGCCTACACAGAGACACTAGTTTCTTACTTTGTGTCTGGATGGCTAAAGTCAGTCTTTTGATACTTTTGCTTCAAGAACAGCTTTTGAGCCCTGGGATTTTACTTCTTAACTAGCTCAAGGTGACTCAAGGCTGCTGCTCAGCCTGAGGGTCCTGCATTAGCAGCTTCTGTGGTTCTGGTGTCATAATCCCCTCACTTTGGCTGCTGGGGCTGTGAAAGCGGGTGTTCTAGAAGCCTTCTGTCAGCAAGACTCTTCCTTCTCAGAGTTCGACATTTGCTCTGCAGCTTGGCACTTGCTATATTACACCATTAGACATCTCCAAGGCAACAGGAGCTGGGGGCATGACTGATTATTTCTTCACACCTCGTATTATGTGACTTATAATATCATAGACAGACATAGATTAAGTCAGAGGCAGGAGAGCTTTCCAGGGTTCTCCACACCAGTGACTTTCAAACTATAGCAAGCTTCAGAATTGCCTAAAACACAGGTTGCAAGGCCTGAGAATTTGCATTTCTACCTAGTTCCCAAGCAAGGTTAATGCTACTGATCCAGGGATTACACTTTGAAAACCACTGCTATACACAAAGTAAGATATTGCAAAACAAAAACAATGATAAAACAAAACAAAAACAAAAACAAAACACCCTCACCTGTGGTGTTTTATTTTCTGAAATCAAATATAACTCGGGCTTAAACCTGAAGTTTCATTACACAAAGTAACATTGCAAAGCACTATCATCTGGCAATTTATAAGGAATGAAAGATTGTGAATTTCAGGGATGTCTCCAAGCCTCCCAAACCTCAGGACTTCTAAGGAAAGGTTTTCAATAGTCTTCATCCTTTCTGAGACATAGGAGTCAGGGTGAGGGTTAGGGGAAGGATAAGGTTACTTGTAGAAGTAAACTTAATGTTTAAATATATACCAGCAGAACTACATAAGTTTCCAGTAAAGTACTTGATTTTCTTTTTCTTAATATATAGAGTTCAAAACTGGGAAGACAAAAGTCCACTATCTTTTAGGAACAATAAATATAGTGCTAGGAAGCAGAGACCTGGGGGGCAGAGGGAAGGGGCAGAGACAGTGTGAATTCAATCCAGTGTAAGTGCACAAAACAGATAAAATTATTTTCAGAATACTGGCTGAATAATAATAATGGCTACCATTTGGGAGGCAGATTACTGTGTAACAGTCTTTTACGTTGTATTTTTTATCTCTCTATGCTTCTCTTGTGCTTTTACCCTTTGGATATGAAATCTTTTGACATCTTTTTTCTGTTTACCATTAACCTGAACTCCCACCTAGCTTGAGTAAGTAATTACTTGCTTTCTCCTGAGCACAGAGTCATCAAACTTTTATAGGTTATAAAAATCCTACCTAGACCTTTAAAAAAGAAATATGGCTAATGCTATATGCACTGCATTTCTCACTGAGATATAAAAGATAAGGTTCAGATTCTTCTTAATAGGGAATCTGACCTTTTTAAAATCACTGACATAAACATCAGCTTTAAAAGAAGGAAAAAAAACTCTTTAGACTTTTGAAGTAAGAGTGGCATGTTAAGAGATGTACAGTATGAGATTTGTCTTCTGTTGTTAAGTTAAGAAATCAAGCTAGTGCAGTCATACACCATATAATGATGTTTTGGTCAGTGACAGACCACATATACAGTAGTGGTCCCATAAGATTATGATGGAGCTGAAAAATTCCTATGTTCTAGTGACATCATAGCTGTCATAACATCGTAGTGCAATTACTTTATTTTTAAAACAAATTTAGTGTAGACTAAGTGTACAGTGTTTATAAAGTCTATAGTAGTGCACAGTAATGTCTTAGGCCTTCACATTCATTCACTACTCACTCACTGACTCACCCAGAGCAACTTCTAGTCCCGCAAGCTCCATTCATGGTAAGTGCCCTATACAGGTGTACCCTTTTTATCTCTTATACCATATTTTTGCTGTACCTTTTCTACGTTTAGATATGTTCAAATACACAAATACCATTGTGTTACAATTGCCTACAGTATTTAGCACAGTAACATGCTATACAGGTTTGTAGCCTAGAAGCAATAGGCTGTACCAGATACCCTA
Source organism: Cynocephalus volans (assembly GCF_027409185.1). Taxonomy (NCBI): domain Eukaryota; kingdom Metazoa; phylum Chordata; class Mammalia; order Dermoptera; family Cynocephalidae; genus Cynocephalus; species Cynocephalus volans. The sequence continues at coordinate 64,952,689 of NC_084461.1, read as the reverse complement.
GGTGTGTAGTAAGCTATACCATCTAGGTTTGTGTAAATACACTCTGATTTTCACACAAGGATGAAAGTGCCTGAAGATGCATTTCTCAGAGCATATTCCCATCAAGTGACACATGACTGTATTTTTTTCCTTTGCTTAACACTTTTGTGAGAGATGGAGACAAGCCACAAAGTCTATACATTTATAAGACATTTTAAGTACTAAATTGAGAAAAAGTTCTGTAAGAAAATCGTAGCTTACTATAATCATAACTTAACTATAATCAGTTGGCATATATTTCCACATTAATTGCACTTGTAATATCCTCTGTTTCTGTCATATGTACAAATGAGTATGGAATATATATAATAATGAGTTAAAGATGCCTTACCTATGAGTAATCCCCAGATCTAGGAAATGTAAGAAGCAAGCTTTTTGAATGGCCATTCTTAGAACTCCAGCTATGAGAGGCTGAGAAATTCCCCTCGAAGGTCCAAGAGTCGTTTCAGAGCCTACATACTATATCAAAAAGTTGCATTAGCCCTCTTTGGAGTGGGTGTGTTGGAAAAGAATAAGGCATAGGAACCACTATGGGAAAACAGACAATTCTTCAATGATAAACATAAACAGTGAAGTACAATTCTTCCAAATTTCTTTGGACCGTCACAGTTTTTTTTTTTTTTTTTTTTTTTAAATTGCAGAAGAAGAAAGGAAAAGGAACACAAAACATCTCAGAGTATAATTTCAAATAGAACAGCATTCTCAGATGACAACTTTTTGTGTAGGAACATGAATAAAAATTTGCAGCATGGGCTTCTGGTTTTGACCATGATAAAGAAACAAGCACCAAATTTACTCTCCTTTCATTAACAACTACAGAACCAGATAAGCTATATGAAACAACTATTATCAGACATTGGAAAATAAGTAGCTCAAGACTGTCACTCATTGAGAGAAGGGGAATAGATGGCATATACAATATGATTGCCCCAGCTTTTATCTTGGAGGCAAATTCTACATCTCAGAGCAGGGAAAGAATTCCAGGCAGAACACAGTGGTTTTGCTGACATGAGGAGACCAAAATCAGAGTTCAAAGAGGTTTATTTGAAAGTTATGGTACAGAGCTTCAGAAAAGACAGCTACATATAAAAGGAACATAGAGGGGTACTTGAAAGTTTACTAAATACTAAGACATGCATGAATAGGGTGATATTCCACAGACCAGGAAGAGAGTGACTAAAAAGCTATAAACTCAACAATTCACAGAGCTCATACAGAACTGAGAGCCATCCAGGTTCTGACCAGCTAAAGTGGAGAGTCCTTATAGACCACTCAGAACATTCAGTAGAGAACCCAATTGGGTCATGCCTTAATAATAAGGTTAAAGAATTCCTAGACAAGAGATTACTCCAGACCAATCTTTAAAAGCTTAAACAAATCTTGAAAGGCTCAAACTGAACCAAAATTTACTTAATTGTCTATCAAAGCAAAATCTAACATTCATTAAAGGAAGACAACAAAACCTAAACACTCAACAATGACAACATTCAAAATGTTGCTATCTAGCATATAATCAAAATTACTAGATATGCCAAGAAGCAGGAAAAATGACCAATAATCAAAAGAAATGTCAGTAAATAGAAACAGAAATGACATAAACATTGAAAATAGCAATTGAACATTAAAACAACTATTATAATTATTGTCCAAGTATTGAAAGAAAACATAAGCATTGGGAGAAAAGAAATGGAAGATACAAAAAAGAATCAAGTGGAATTTTTAGAAATGAAAAATACAAGTTCTAAAATGAAATAGTCACTGGATGGAACTAAAAGTAGATTAGACATTGTAGAAGAAAAGATCAGTGAATTAGAAGACATGCTAAATAAAACTATTCAAATTCAATCACTAAGGGAAACAAAAGCTAAAAGAAAACAGAGTCTTAGTGACTCACAGGTCTAAGAAATTTGATAAACCTGTAGCAGAATAAAACAAAAGCAGACCATGTACAATACAATATAATATAATTTCTGAAAACAAATGATAAAAAAAATCTTAAAAGGAGGCAGAGAAAAAGGGCATAAGTACAGAGGAACAAAGACAAGAATAACAGACTTCTCGCTAGAAACTATGAAAGCCAGAAGAAAATGGAAGGACATCTTTAAAGTGCTGAAAGAAAAAAAACTATCAACTATATGCAGGAAAAATATCTTTCAAAAAATGAAGGTAAATAAAGACTTTTTCAGACTAACAAAAATTAACAGAATTCATCACCAGCAATCATGCATTATAAGAAAAGTAGAAAAAATTCTTCAAGCAGAAGAAAAAATGATACTACTTAGAAACTTAGATATACCCAAAGGAATGAAAAGAATAAAAATGGTAAATATGAGGGTAAATACATAAGAATTTATCTCACTTTTATTGCTTTTAAAAGATAATTAACTTGAAAGCAACAATAATAGCAATGCATTATGGTGTTTATAAAAATATGTGGAAGTAAAATGAATGACAAAGATAGCACAAAGGATTGGAAGGAATACATAGAAGCATAATGTAAGGGGCTGACTGATTAGTTCAGTTGGTTAGAGCCTGGTGTTGTAACAACAAGATCAACGGTTTGGATCTCTGTACTGGCCTGAAGCCAAAAAACAAAAAAAAAGTATAATACTTAGCGTATTCTTTTACTATGCACTAAGGAGTGTAATATTATTTGAAAGCACACTCTGATAAGTTAAGAAGTAGATATTGAAAAGCAACCATTAAAAAAGAAACAAAGTATAGTTAATATAAAATGATATCACAAAAATTACTCAACACAAAAAATGCAGGGAAAGAGAGAAAAAGCAATAAATAGCAGATGAAAAATAGAAAACAAATACTAAGATGATAGACTTACATTCTAGCATCTAGAAATTTCCATTAAATTAATCTAACTACTAATTACAATAAATGCAAATGGTCTGAGCACTCCATTAAACAAGTATACACTATCTACAAAAAAACCTACTTTAATATAAAGACAGATTAGTTAAAAGTAAAAGAATAAAAGATATACCATGCAAAACTAAAGATAAGAAAGCTGGAATGGAAAGTTCTGGTCAAGATAGCACAATAGATGGTACCCAGCATCACTGTCTCCCACAAATCAACCAATTTACAACAATGAAAATGTAACAACAGCCAAGCTAGGGCCACTGGAGCTCAGGGCAAGAGGAGGAGAGACCTATGGAGTTCAAGAAGGGGGAGAAGCCACAATGAGAGAAAGAAAAAACTGCTCTGACCATTTCATGCTGCATCTGCTTTAAGGCTAGAACTGCTGAGTGCATGGAGCAGTAGTCAGCAGAAGCTGCAGCTGTGCCCTTCAGATGGAGTTGCTTGGAGGCAGCAGGGGAGAAGAGGGATCTGGTGGCCCCCAGGACAGCAAGACCACTAACAGGGTTCCTATGGACCCACTCAGGAGCAAGGAGCCAGAAGAGCTGAAAAAGGGGAGCCATTCAGAGGCTAGTGAGTCATCACAAGGGACTGGTGCAGGGCCCATCCCATGGGAAGTGTTTGGAGCATGGGCAATGGGGGAGATGTGCCCACCAGAAGAACACTGGGACACAGCAAGGATAGCCAATCCGCCCCACCAATCAGCACAGGACCATTCAGAGGAGACTGGTCAGGAATGCAGAATTCCATGGGGTGCAGTTTGATGAAAAAATGCAGGCCCAGATCAGAGTTTCTATACAACCCAAGTGTACCGGGTCTCTGGAGAGCCGGAAGTACCTATAAGGTCAACCATAAAATCCTGAGCTGCACAAAAAGTCTTCCCTAGGGAAACAGCAGCAAAGCAGCAATTTAGCTTAACAACACAGTCCAAGTACTGGTTCCCACAGGAAGTTCCCCCATTTTAGAAGTAAGCAAAGGACAAAAAATTAGTTCCGGCCCAGGCACACCACCAGCACCTCAGGGCCCACCACGGGACCTGAGGCATGGAGGTGAAGAACAGACCACCCACGCACAACCACACACACCACTAGCACCTCACCCTCCCAAGGACCAGAGCCCCCGCCCACACTCAAGCACAATGCCAGTACCAAGTAGCATGCCAAAAACATCACCCCCACGTGGGTGGCCTACCACAGTCACCACAGTAACCACAGCTGCCCCAAAAGTGGCTAGACATCACAACCAGCCACTGGCGTGCATTGACACAAGGAGAGTCACCAGCAGAGACCAAAGAAAAGAAGAGGATGTCTCTCTCCACAAAGCCCATTCCAGAGTGACAGAAGAAGCATCTGCTCTATGATAATATTGGGGGACCTGAACACACCTCTCAGCACTGGACAGATCAACCAGGCAACAAATCAATAGAGTAACCATTACTCTTCCAGAAGAAGAGAAGTCTATAGTCATCAGGGGTGGGAGGGGGGAGAAAAAGGGGGATGGGAAGAGATTGGACAAGGGGCATAAAGAATAAGTATGATTTGTAATAATATATATGCTAATCATATTGATCAACATACGTCAATGTTGAACCCCCAAAATATGTATAATCAATTATGATTCAATAAATATAATAATTAATTAATTTTTTTTTAAAAGAAAGCTGAAATGGCTCTATTAATGTCAGATAAAATAGATTTCAGAACCAGATAGACTATATGGATAATGAGGAACATTCCATTAAGTTAAAGGAATTAATTCATCTAGAAGATATATAATTCTGAATATAAATGCACTCAATAACAAAGCCTTGATATACATGAAGCAAAAAGTAAAAGAATAAACAAATCCACAGTTACACTTGGAAAATTTCTCTTGCACCAATTGATATAACAAAGAGGATCAGTAAGTATACAAAACATTTGAAAAGCACCATTAACCAACTTGACGTAATTTATACTTACAGAACACATTACCCAGTAACAGTAGAATGCACATTTTTTTCAGGTATACATGTAATATTCACCAAGATATACCATATGCGAATCCATAAAACAATCTCAAGATATTTTAAAGATTAAAATCATAGAGAGAATGTTCTCTGACCACATGGATTTAAATTAGAAGTCAATAACAAATTTATCTGGAAAACCCACAAACACATGAAAATTAAATGACATACTTCTAAATAATGCATAGGTCAAATAAGAATAACAAGGGAAGTTAGAAAACATTTGAACTGAATAAAAATAAAATAAAATAAAAAATAAATAAAATAAAATAAAAAGTTTTGGATGTAGCTAACTAAAGCAGTACTTAAAGGGAAAATTATAGCTTTAAAAGCTTATGTTAGAACAAGAGAAGGGTCCAAGTCCAATGATCTAAGATTCCACTTTAAGAAATTAGGAAAAAAAGAAAGGAAGATATAATAAATATAAAAGCAGAAATTAATAAATAGAAAACAAGCAAGCTCAACGAATCCAAAAGCTGGTTTTTGAAACGTCAATAAAATTGATAAATCTCTAGCAAGATTGATCAATAATAAAAGAGCACAACAATTATTGACTTCAGGACTCTACAGCCATTAAAAGAATAAGGGAATATTACAAATAAGTTTATGTCGATAAATTTACAGTTTGGGTAAAATGAACATATTCCTAGAAATACCCAAAGTACTCACTCAAGAAAAAGTGTTTTAAAATCTAAATTTTCCTATATTTACTAAAGAAACTGAATTTGTGTTTACACACCTGCTCACAAAGAAAACTCCAATCCCAGAAACATTCTCTGATACAGTCTGCAAAATTTATAAAGAAAAAATAATTCCAACTCTATACAAATATTTTCATAAAATTGAGTAGTAGAAAGCCCATCACAGCTCATGTTTTAAGGCAAGCATTATCCAAATACCAAAGACTAAAAAAAAGACATTACAAAAAAAGTACAGATAAATATATTACTGAACATACACACAAAAATCTTTAACAAAGTTTAGCAAATCAAATCTACCGATATATTTAAAAGATAATAAACCATGGACAAGTGGTGTTTATCCCAAGAATGTAAAGTTAGTTTCACATTTAAAAACTCAATGTTCAAAAGAATGAAGTTGGACTCTTACCACCCACCGTATTCAAAATTAACTTAAAAACATGTCAAAACTCTAAATTTAACAGCTAAAACTATAAAGCTCTTAGAAGAAGACAGATGGGCAAATCCTCATACCTTAGATTTGACAACGGTTTCTTAAATATGATACTAAAAGCACAAGCAACAAAAGAAAAAATAGATAAATTGGATTTCATCAAAATTAAAAACTCTTGTACATCAAAGGACCCTATCAAGAAAGTAAAAAGACAACCCAAAGAATGGGAGAAAATATTTGCAAATCATATATTTGATAAGCGTCAAGTATTGAGAATATATTTTTAAAAACTTACAACTCAACTACAAAAAGACAAACAATCCAATTCAAAAAGGGACAACAAATTTGAATGGACATTTCTACAAAGAAGATATACAAGTGGCCAAGAAGCACATAAAAAGATGTTCAACATCATTAGTCATTAGGGAAATGCAACTCAAAACTACAATGAGATGTCACTTTACACCCACTAGAATGACTGTAATTAAAAAAAGGAAAAAAGAAGAAAATAACGAGTGTTGACAATGATGTGGAGAAACTTAATCCCCAGTACAATGGGGATTAAGCCTTATGGGGGATCATAAGGGGAAAGCTCTCATGAATGATTAATGCCATTATAAAAAGGGCTTGAGACTGTGAATTCGATCTGTCTTGCCCTCTTGCCCTTCCGCCATGTGAAGACACTGAAATTCCTCCCCTCTGGAGGACACAGCAAAAAGGCCTTCGACAGACGTAGTCACCTTGATCTTGGGTTTTCCATTCTCCTGAACTGTGAGAAAATAAATTTCTTTTATTTTGAATTAGCCAGTCTCAGATATCCTGTTATAGCAACACAGACTAAGATATCTTTGCTCCACCATTCTGTCATGTGAGACCCCTGTGTCACTGTCACCACCAATGAGGACTTCACCAGATGCATTCCCTGGACTCTGGATCTCCCAGGCTCCAAAATCGTAAGCCATAAATATTGTTTTTCTGCAAATTACCCAGTTTCAGGTATTTTGCTATAAGCAACAGAAATGGACTAATACAGAAAACTGGTACCAAAGAAGAAAGTTGTTGCTGAGAATAAGCACTTGAGAATGTGGAGTGTTGGGCAAAGGATGGAGGAGTTTAGAGGATTCAGAAGAAGGCAAATGATGAGGGAAAGTTTGGAACTTCTTAGAGACTGGCGAAATGGTGGTGAGCAGAATGCTTATAGAGATATGACTATAAGGACTATTCTAAGGTCTTAGAAATGTATTCTAAGGTCTTAGAAATGAGAAGGAGCTTATTGGAAACCGGGGCAAAGATCAGCCTTGCTATGAATTTGCAAGGAACTTGGCTGCATTCTGTTCATGCCCAAAAGTTTTATGGAATGTGGAACTTCAAGGTGCTGATACAGGGTATTTGACAGAAGAAATTTCTAAGCAACAAAGCATTCAGGAAGCTGCATGGCTACTTGTAACAGCCTACACTGAGTTATGGCAGAAAAGGCATGAAGTAAAGGCAGAATCTATAACTAAAAAGAAAGCAGAGCATAAAGATTTGGAAAATCTCCAGCCTGGCCATGTGGTAGAGAAGCAGAGAGCATTTCCAGAAGAAAAATTCAATAGTGAAGGCCAGCAACCGTGTGCTAAGGAGATTAGTACAGAAGAAAAGATTGTCAAGAGGAGGGAAAAAAGACCTTGAAGGCATTTCGGAGATCTTCAAGGCTGACTCTTCCATTACAGGCCCAGAGGCCTACAGGAACAGACCTCACAGGCTTGCTGCCCAGGGCCACCTACTACTTTGGCACCAGCACCCCAGCTACTTCGGGTGCTCCAGCCATGGCTAAAGTGGCCCCAGATGTGACTGGACCCTCAGCTCTGAAGCCATAAACCTTGACAGTGTCCACATGGTGTTATGTCTGTAGGCTTCCAGAATGCCAGTGCTATACCAGACAGATTTCAATGGATGTATGAAAAAGCCTCGTGACCCAGGAAAAGACTTGTCACAGGGGTGGAGTCACCACAGACAGCCTTTGCTAGAGGAAAATGCCAAAAGGAAATGTTGGGTCAGAGATGCAGCAGAAAACACCCACCAGCACCATGTCTAGTAGAGCCATGAAAGTTGGACCACCATGGAGACCCCAGAAGTGTGGAGCAACCAGCAGGCAATACCAGCCTACAAGAGCTGAAGCATGGCTGGAGAGAAGGCATTAAATTTCATTGCCAGCTGTGAGATTTAATGCCTGCCCTGGTGGGTTTCAGACTTGCTTAGGACCTGTTACCCCTTTCTTTTGGCCTATTTCTCCCTTTTGGCACAGGAATAGGTACCCTATGCTTGTCCCACCATTGTATGTTGTTAAGTAGATAACTTGTTTTGATTTCACAGAGGGGACTTTGAACTTTGGACTTTTTAGTCAAAACAAGATAAGACTTTGGGCCCAGCCCGTGGCGCACTCGGTAGAGTGCTGCGCTGGGAGCGCGGCGACGCTCCCGCCGCGGGTTCGGATCCTATATAGAAATGACCAGTGCGCTCACTGGCTGAGTGCCGGTCACGAAAAAAAAAAAAAAAAAAGATAAGACTTTAGGGATGGAATGAACATATTTGTATGTGAAAAGGACATGAGTTTTGGGGGACCAGGGGCAGAATACTATGGATTGAATTGCATCCCCCCAAAGTTTAATGTGTTGGAGGCTTGATCCCCACTGTGACACTGTTAAGAGGGTGGGAAATCCTATTATGGTAATTGAAAGGTGTGGCCTTGAAAAGGTGATTAGATTGTGATGACCATGCCCAAGTGAATGGATTAATCCATTTGATGGTTTAATCGTGGTCATGGGTGTGGTTCTGAGGGCTTCAAAGGAACAGCACGTGAGGAGCTCTCTCTCTTGCTCCTACCTTTTTTGCAATCTGATACTCTGTGTCACCACCAAAGAAAACCTTTAGCAGATGTGTTCCCTGGACTTTGGACTTCCCAGCCTCTGGAACTGTAAGCAATAAATATTGTTTCTTTACAAATTACCCAGTTTTAGGTATTTTTATTAGAAGTGACAGAAACAGACTAATACAGCAGGGAAACAGAGTTATTAAATGACTCATCAATTCCACCCCTAGGTATATACCCCAAATAACTGACAACAGGTGTTCAAACAATAACTCATACATAAATGCTTATAGTAGCACTATTCACAATTGCCAAAAGGTGGAAATAGCCCAAATAATCATAAACAGATGTATGAATAAACAAAATGTGGTATATCCATACAAAGGAATATTATTTAGCCGTAAAAAATGAAGTACTGATTCATGCTACAACATAGATGAACCTTGAAAACATGCTAAGTGAAAGAAACCAGACACAAAGGCCACATGTTATAGTTCCATTTACATGAACTATCCAGAATAGGCAAATTCAGAGACAGAAAGCAAGTGGTTGCCCACGGCTGGGGAACAGAGGAAATGGAGAGTGGCTGCTTAATGGGCATAGAGTTTCCTGTTGGAGTGATAAAAAAAAAAGTTCTGGAACTAGATAGCGGTAATTGTTGCACAACATTGGGAACACACTTAAAATTACTTAATTGTACACTTTTAAATGGATAAAATGTTAATTTTATATTATGTGTATTTTACCACAATAAAAAAATCAATCAATGCTCTTCACCACCTTAACAGAATAAAGGAAAAAATACCACCATCTCAACAGAGTTAGGAAAAACATTTGACAATTCACTACTTATTCATGATAAGAACTGTCAACCAATCAGTTGTGAAAGGGAACTTTTTCAACCTGGTAAAAAGCATCTACAAAAAACCTACAATAAACATCATACTTAAAAGTGAAAGATTGAATGCTTTTCCCCTGAGATCAGGAAAAAGGCACAGATGTGCACTTTCACCATATCTATACTAGAGGCTCCAGCCAGTACAATAAACCAAGAAAAAGAAATAAAATATACACAAATTTTGTAAAGAAGTAGAACTTTGTTTATTCACAGCACATAGAAAATCCTAGACTCTACAAAAACAGCTAATAGAACTAATGAGTGAGTTTAGCAAAATCACAGGATACAAAGTCTATAAACAAAAAGGCAATTGAATTCTATATACTAGCAATGCATAATTGGAAATTGAAATTTAAAATGCTGTTTATAGCGATGTTAAAAAGCATAAAAATCTCTGTAGATCTCCACACTGAAAGCTACAAAACATTGATGAGAAAAATTAAGAAGCCTAAATAAATAGTGGTATGCAATGTTCTTGTATCAGAAAGCTCCATACTGCTGAGATGTCAATTCTTTCTCAATTGATTTATAGATTCAGTACAATCCCAATCAAAACCCCAGAAGGCTTTTTTGTAGAAGTTGATCAAATGATTCTAAAATTTATGCAGAAATGCAAAAGACCTAAAATAGTCAAATGAATTTTGAAAAAGAATGAAGCTGAAAGACAGACAATACCTGATTTTAAAATTTAATCTAAAGCCACAGTAAACAAGACAGGGTGGTACTGGCATAAGGATAGACAAATAGATAAATGGAACAGAATAGTGTTCAGATATAGACCTATCCATTTAGGGTCAATTAATTTTCAGTAAAAGTGCCAAAGTAATTTAATTGGGAAAGTACAGTATTTTCAACAAATGGTAGTGGAATAACTGGATATCCACATGCAAAAACAAAACAAACAAAAACCCTCAACCCTTACTTTATACTATACATAAATATTAATTTGTAACAGATCGTAGTATTAAACAAAAAAGCCAAAACGTAAAAACTTCTAGAAATAAACATAGGAGGAAGTCTTTGTGAACTTGGTGTAGACAAAAATTTCTTAGAAAGAATGCAAAATGTATAAACCATAAAAGAAAAAAATTGATAAATTAGAATTCACCAAAAATTTAAAAGTCTGATGTTTTAAAGATATCTTTAAGAAAATAAAAAGGCAAGCCACAGGCTGGGAGAAATATATATCAAAGACTTATATCCAGAATATATAAATAAATTCTATAAGCCAATAATCAGAAGGCAAAATATTTGGAAAAGACACTTCACAGTACAAGAAATAAAAATGGCCAGTAAGCACATGAAAAAATGCTCAGCATCAATTAGTCATCAATGAAATGCAAATAAAACCACAATGAGATACCACTGTACAGCCACTAAAATGGCTAAAATGCAATACTAAGTATTAGTAAGGATGTGGAGCAACTAAAATTCTCATACATTGCTGATGGGAATAAAAATTGATACAACCACTTTTGGAAAACAATCTAACAATTTCTTATTAAACATATACTTACCATAGAACCACGAAATTTTACTTCTGGGTATTTACCCTAGAGTAATGAAAACATATGTCCAAACGCATGTCTATGGATGTTTGTGGCAGCTTTTTAATAATCACCCCAAATTGGAAACAACCTAAATGTTCATGAGCAGGTGAATTAAACAAATTGTGGGACATCCCTGAAATGGAATACTACTCAATAATGAAAAGTAACAAACTACTGCTACACACAACAACATGTACAAATCTCAAAATCCTTATACTGGGTGAAAGAAGACTGACATACAAGGCTGCACGCATGATTTCATTGACATGAAACTCTAAAAAGACAACTCTAGTCTACTGGAATAGAAGGAAGATCAGTGGCTACCTGGGGTCTCTGGAGTCGGGGGGGTAAACCTGGGAATTGCCTGGGAAGGAGCACACGAGACAGGCTGATGGAACTGGTCTGTATCTAGATTGTGGTAGTGATTGCATGGGCACAGTCTATGATGACACGCCTTGTCAGAACTCATCAAACTATAAAGGGTGTATTCTTTATTATACATAAATTATACCTCAATAAAGTTTATTTTTTAAAAATCTACTGTATTTACCTAATGTTATGTATGTACTGCAGTGGTTCCCCCAAAATTCATAGGTTGAAGCCCTAACCCCCAATGTGACTATAGTTGGAGATAGGGCCTTTAGAGAGGTAATTAAGGTTAAATGAGGATAAGGGTGGGGCCCTAAACCAAGAAGACTGGTGTCCTTAAAAGAAAAGCAGGAAGCACCGTAGAGCTCTCTCCTCCCGTGCACAGAGAAAAAGCAATGTATGGACACAGTAAGAAGGCGGCTGGGTACAAACCAGGAAGAAAGGCCTCACCAGAAACCAGTCCTGGCAGCACCTTGATCTTGGACTTCTAGCCTTCAGAACTGTGAGAAAATGAATATCTTTTCTTTAAGCCACCCAGCATGTGCTATTTTGTTATGGCAGCCCAAACAGACTAATACACCTGAGCTACAAGCATAGGAAGAAAATAAACTCACCATCCCTTACTACTCATATTATTCTTGGGCCTATTTTATCTTTAGCCAATTGCAGTTTGTCTAAAATATAATTTGAGAGACCAGCAGTTGTTTTAATTCTGCAGAAAGCCTTGGCCAACAGATCAGACAGCAGGATCATTATGTTAGACTCAAAGTGATGATGGGAACACAGCTTTTAGGCCTGTAAAAGCAATCAGTGATACCAGACAGACCTTGTTGGGTTCAAGTGAAAGGAAGATCACAAGAGCACTTCTGTCGCACCCCAACTGTGTGTCAGATCAGATTTCAGTGAAGCCATTGCTTTCCCTTGGCTTCTGAATGAGCCTCACTTGGCACTGGCCCCTAAAATATGAATTGTAGGCTACTCTCTCTTTTTATTACCCCATTTATCAAATAAATTTCTGTAACCAATGATTCTGTTCGTTCTATCCTTCCACTGTTTATGGTTCATTTATTAAGAGCAATGTATTTCAGCCAACAAACTGATCCACCCCTCTCCTTCAAAGCAAATTTAGGGGCACTCCAAGTTTGGTTATGAGGAAAGTCTCCCAGGGGAAGGGGGGATTTGTTTTGACCATGGCATGTTGAGCTGCTGCAGTCAAGGTCTGGCCTTAGATCTCCCTGGAAGGTTTTGCCTTCTGGGGAAACCAAAGAGCACAGTGGAATTCAAGAACCAAGCCAGACCATGGTCACCCTTAATATCAACCCAGGTCATGTGAGTCAACACATGGAGAAGAATTCATGAATATGAGCAAAAAGACAGGGGCCAGATGGCAAGTCGGACCAGCAGACTAATGACAAAAACTCACACCATGCTAGTGCTGGAAGGGATGACATATTCTAATGTCATCCTAGATCTTTCTCCATGGTCTATCTGCCTGCAAATCCTATTAGCTCAACTTACAAAATCAATTCAGAATCTGACCATTTGTTACCCTCTTCACTGCTCCTATCCTGGTCTAAGCCACCATCATCTCTTGCCTGGATTATTGTGATGGCCTCCTAGCATACCTCCTGGCTTCACCTGGCTCCCTGCAGGCTATTCTCCACAAGCAGCCAGGGTGAGCCTCCTACAACTTCAGTCAGATCCTGTCACCTGCCATTTGTCCCAGTCTTTACAGCAGACCCCAAGGGCCTAAGCAGTCTGGCCCTCTGTGACCGGTCTGCTCTCAGCTCCTACTGCCCTCCCCTCACTCACCCCCTCCTGCTACATTGGCCCGCTTGCTGCACCTCCAGCACACGGACATACTCCTTCAGGGCTTTGCATCTGCTATTCCTCCTGCTTGGAATGCTCTTCCCCAAATAGCCACATGGCTCACTCCCACTTCCTTCAGGCCTCAGCTCAAATGTTACCTTACCAGGGAGGCCTTCTCTGATCACGCTATTTCATACAGCAACATTACCCACCCCATCCTGGGCATTCCTAGTCACTCCTTCTGGCTTTATAGTTCTCCCTAACACTTACCACCATCTGACACTTTCTTTCCCCTGCTCTCCTGTCCCCCTCTCCCTCTCCCTCTCCCTTTTGCCTCTTGACTTTCTCCCCACACAAGGTGAGCTCCAAGAGGGGAGGAACTTTGTCTGACACATGTTAGATGCTCAGTAATTATTTGTTACATGAATAATAGAAACGGAATGGAAACCTGCTCCTTTACCCATGAGAAGTCAGAAGAGTAGTGACTATCCTAGGCTGTCCCATCCTCCCCTGCTGCTCATAGCTCTCATTGCCCTCCTGATTGCAAGCCACATGGACAGCAACAGTGGCAGCAGAGAAAAGCCCTTCAGAATGAGCAAATCCCTCCAAAGGCAGGGGGAAAGGTTCAGGGGAGGAATAGGAAGGCCAGTTACACCTGGGCCGAGGCAAAAAGCCATCTGAGTGTTTGAGGCAGGTGGGAGCAGACAATGCAGGGGTCCCTGGCCTCTCCCCTTCCTTCACCCAGTCACTGAGGACTAAGCTTTACCCCAGAGCTTCCTCACCCATGGACTGACTGAACTGGTACAGAAGTGACAAGGTACTGATTCTCTCAGCCCTCAGGTCATGCATGCAGGGCCTGGAGCAGACACAGAGCCTTGTCCACAGACTCCAGTGTTGCAGACAATCTTACCATGGTCTTCTGTGTGCTGTGATGCAAAAGGGTTGGGACATACTGCTTAACTCTTCCTCCAAGCAGCCTTCCCCTCTATTCCTTCCACGATCTTCCACTCCCACCTTCCTGTGGATTTCCCTCTGTGCAAGCCCTGCAGCCATGGGAGCTTTACTGCTGTTGCAGAGATCAATGGAGCCACGGCTTTCCTGACAAAAGTTATTTGCACAACATGAGTGAGAGCATGTTGAGAACTCCCAGTGCATGCCATATTAAAAGATCTGAAATGCCCTTCCTTAAATGGAAAACTCTGCTGCATCAAAGACAGATAGTGAAAATTGTTCAATGGCCACCATCCCTCTAAAAATGCTATTCTGGAATAAAACTGAATTTTTCCTCTTCAAGACATGAAAATGAATATTGCAAAATGATCCTCTTTAAGCAGAAATGTTGTTCAATGGCTCTTTGACAAAGATGTTCATAATAAGCCCTTTATCAATATTATTTACCTCAATCTCCCTAATATTATTCCATTGCCAGCCAGGGCAGGATCTAGAATTCCTCAACTTTCTAAAGCACTCTTAGGCTACTAAGAAAGTCTTTTGTGCAGTATTCAAAGCAGAAGGGATTTGATGAAAGCTCTCTGAGCAAGTTACTTTTCCTCTTTCTATTCCACTCCATTAACAAAGATTGTCCTGAACTAGATGGAACTAGAAAATAGATGCTAAAACCTTAGAGAAATCATTGGTGTTCCTCCTACTTAATCGTCCATGGTCTCCTAATGTGTGCACAGTGGTAAACAATGTATGGAGTATTAATACATTTATTAGGTCACTTATTTTTTCAGTAATGTCCCAACCTTGGTAACATCCTTCTGATCTCACTCAGAAAGAGTAATATTTACAATGGAGGATATTGGCTAGCCATGTGTGTTGGTTATATTTTCATCCATTTATACCTCAATGTAATTTTCTTAATCTTCTAGGGAAAAGCTTGAGAACTCTTTCAAAAATCAAAACCAAGGCTAGGACTAGAGTAGGGCAAGGGGGCAGGTAGGGCACAAAATTTCAGCAAGCACTCATCAGATGCTGACCCTGCACCAGCATGCCTCACTCCAACGGAGGCATCCATTCTCTGGATCATGCAAGTGACCTATGCCACCAATCTGGTAGCTAGAGTTAGGTAACACCAGGGTCAGGGAATATGCACCTTGGTATAGGTAGGGAAAAGTGGACTGCTTGAGACAGGAGCTCTAGGTTCTAGTCCCCTCTTGGCCACTTTTGCCATATTTCATTAAATCTAAGATACCACTGATTGTACAAAATACCATCATTTTAAGTATCGCTAAGAAAATAATGCTGCCCATTAAACAATGACACAATGGCCTAATGACAGCCCTATAAGACAGAAGAATTGGTTCCACTAGCCTTGCACTACTATGAATTTTTTTCATCTGTTATACTGAGGGATTAGGCAATTTCTCCTACCTTTGGTTTAGTTACTTGACATGTAATAGTTAATCCTTTCACACATATCTCGATAATACAACATATATCTAGCTTTAGGTACTGTGGGTATCGCTTTTTCCTTAAAAGCACTTGGCTGATACTTTATAAAACAAAGAAAATAAAACCAAAATTGCATCATTACTCCAATGACAAATATTTGCTTCATCAATATCAGTTTATTCCCCATGCTCTATTTCTTTGACTCTCTATAAACAATAACTTTTTGTTTCAATACCAAATCACAGTGTAACCTTTCTGAAATCATCTTAATCAGCAATTAAACTCAACACATGTATTATCAACAATGTACCTACTTCAGATTGAAATGCTGAAAACATAAAAAGCTAAAAGTGGGTATTCACATTCAGATGGTGACAAATCCATTACGACCACTGCCTGGCTAACAGCAATCTACAAGATGCTACCTACCAACAGTAGTGGTCACAGATTCAGACTGGTAATCAATTCATAAGCTATAGTAGGCTTTAATCTACCACTACCTTTATTTAGCTTTATAGTAGGAAACAGGAAGGGAAAGACAGTATGCCTAGTATCTGCTGTCTCATAGGAAGGCCCAGGAACTACCCACAATTGTAGAGCCTAGGCCTCCCCTCATCCACATGGGGGACACACATGGTTGCCAGGGATGAATTGTACAATTTACCCTGGCCAGGAGAAGCTACTGGTTTGGTTTCCTACTGGACTCTATATTACCCCAATCATGCAGGCCCAAGACCACATGACATCTCACAGCTCTCCCAGTCCCTATTCAGTCCCAGTAAACAATAGTTCCACAATAACCAACACAGATAATCTGTCCAGGTACAGAGCAGTCCAACTCCTTGTGTTTCCAAGGAAAAGATGGTGTGAGAAGGTAAGTCTGCAGTTGCCATCCCAGGTCAATGGGAAAAGGTGCCAGGGCTGACTCTCAGGTGTTATTGACTGCAAGACATTTCCTGATTCCAGAGTTAACAAAATGGGAGAGGGAGAGGGTACATCTCAGAAAAACTGAAATGCTGCTTTTAAAACTTGCTTTAACCGCAAGCCCTAGTTGCCTCAACTGTGATAAGGATAATAATTTTAAGGGGCTATTTAAAGGGATAGTCTCTTGTGTTCCTTTTTGGCTCTAAAATCTAATCCAGAATCTAAAGTGTATAAAATGTTGCAGTCTCAACATGGTAATGCAATTACTGTCATACTAAGGAATACATGCTTCCTGGGAGTGCCATGGATGCCCTGGGAAAATCATGTAGAGGAGCCTCCAGTTGTCTGTAACCGTGGGGCCTGGTCTGGGACACAGCACACTGGGCCTGAAGGGCCCCATGCGTGAGCTTCCAAAGTAGCAAATAATAATAGGCACCATGTTTGACCCCTAGTATGTGCCAACCACTTTACATATTTTATTTCATTTAATTAGGACAGTAACTCCAAGGTGAGAGAAGTATTACTATTTTACAGAAGAGGAAATATTGCTGGTAAGTAACGGAGCTTGAATTAGAACCCAGACAGCCTGCTTTGGAGTCTATGCTCTTAACCTCCATGTATGCCATCTCACCTACAGCCAGCCTGCCTCATCTTAGATTCAATGCCATTAATAAAGGTTACCTGATGCAAGTATTAACATTGGGTCCCTTTAAATAACACTCAGGGAACTCACAAAGTAACACTTTTTGTTAGGAAATGTGAGGGTGGGGGTTTGGAGGGAAATGGATGTGATAGGAAGAGGAAGATGACTCCCTAATGTGGCTTCAGAAACTTCTGACCTCCTCAAATAAAAACAACAGAGACAATGTGTTATGGGCTGAATTACGTGCCCCCAAATTCCTATGTTGATGTCCTAATACCCAATACTTCAGAATGTAGCTATATTTGGAGATAGAGCCTTTAAAGAGGATATAATATTAAATAAGGTCATTAGTGTGGGCTCTAATCCAATATGACTGATGTCTTCATATGAAGAGATTAGGACATAGACACACAGACGGAAGACCATGTGAAGGCACAGGGAGAAGATGACCATCTACAAGCCAGGAAGAAACCAATCCTGCTGACACTTCAATCTTGGGCTTCTAGGCTTCAGAATATGAGAAAGTGAATTTCTGTTGTGTAAACCAACCAGTCTCTGTACTTTGTTATAGCAGCCCTAGAAATCTAAAACAAAATGTTAAGCATTTATCATTTCTTCTTTTTGCACACACAGGAAAGCAACATTTCCCCGTCTCCATGCATCAAGGTGAGGCCCATGTGACTAGTTCTGACCAAAGGACTGTAAATAAAAGAAATATGCTTCCTTCCTGGGCTGAGGCATTTTAACAGCAGGTGTTAATTCCCCACTGTCTCTGCCTCCTCCCTTGCCATGGGACAATGGAGACTGCATGTTCTAGATAGTGCAGTTACAAGACAGCAGAATGTCTATCAGCCTGGCTCCCTGAGAGACTGTACGGAGCAGGGTACTCTACTAACCTGCTTTGGACATAAAATGTAGTGAGAAATAGCCTTTTTATATTTTAATCCACTTAGGTTTCAGGGTTGATTTGTGACTATAGCATAGCCTAGCCACATTTCCCACTCCAGTCTCCCTCAGGAAAGCCACTGTATCCAAAACAGATACTTCAGGAGTTCATGCGAGATTAGGCAAAACCACATTAAATTGTTTTTGTAGGTAAAAAAAATAGTCAAATATGGACATTTTCATTTGTTCAATCTAACTGCACATATTTGCAGAATCTTATAGTTGGAAAAGATCTTGGCAACCAAGTCCTACCACCCCTAGTTTATAGATAATACACCTGAGACTCATTCAGATTAAATGATTTACCAAAAATCCAAGAACATGTTAGTGGAAGAACCGGACCCGAAATCAGAAATCACATTTCTTTTTGGGAGGGAAAGTTGGCACTCTGTATTAAGAAGCACATACCTAAATGGTAACCATGCTCTTTCACGTAGCAATTCTACCCCTAGAAATTGATCCACCAGAAATATCTGAACAGGTGTGCAAAATTATATAAATAAAGATATCCACTGTGCTAGCACTATATGTGATTATGAAAATTTAGAAATAATCCAAATGCCCATGCACAGGGAATTGGTTAAATAAATTATGGTTCATCTGTCTGCACTCTAATCTACAGAGTTAAAAAGAAAGAGGTCAATCTCTTTGCTAACATGAAAAGACACTCAAGTCATATTGATAAAAGCAAGAAAGTCTAAGTAGAAAAGAAAAGAAATGACCACCCATAAAACATTTTTTTAATCTCTGTGCGCGGAGGTGTACGAAGTATCTGACACTTAGTAGGCACTTTTTGCCCTCCCTTCCTTTTCTCTCTGGCATATTGCTTGGATCATTATAAATAAACCCAGCTAGCTCGCCCAGCTCTACCACCTACTACGTGTGTGATCTCAGGCAAGAAGCCTCAGTTCCCTCATCTGTAAAACTGAAAGAAATGGCTGCACTTCCTTCAGAAGGTGTTGACAGGATTATATGAGAAGGTGTACATAGAGGTGGTAGTACAATGCCTAGCACATAGTAAGTACTTAATAAATATTCACCACTGTGACGATATTCATCTCTGAAAACCTTAAGAAATGAGGTTCCTTATGGCTTGTGTTGTATTCCGCTTTTTAAAAAATCTCTTTCTAAAAAAATTATCTAGTAAAAGAAAACATAATAAATCATCCTGCTTATTTCCTTTTCTGAAACTAAATTAAAACAGCAGCATTTTTTTAAAGCAGTGCTTACCCCCAAAAAGCTCTGGCAATAGTGGGCATTCCAATACTTAATGTAGTTTCTAAAGACAATTTTATTATTTCATTAACAAACTGATAAACTGCTTTTCTGCAAAGTTAATATTAACCGAGTCATTCCCAGGTAAATAAATTATCAGATATAACTTAAGGGGCCTCCGTGAGATATGCAGAACACTGGGCCCTCTTCTACTGAGGGGTCAATTTGGGGCTTCTCATCTACTCCTGCCTTTAACAGGGAGGTTGTGGCTAGGGTCTTTCAAACACGCAGAAAGGATTCTTTCCTTCCGGGTTTATGTAACCAAACTTGAACCTAACCAAGACTTTCTATGTGTGGTCCTTCCTGGGGCATTCTCTGTATTAACTAAACCAGTCAGGCCTATTTCCACAGACTTTAAGCCTGAATGATTTGTGTGGCTCTATAAACAGATTGGAATTAAAATTCAATTCACCCGCAGTTCTCATCCAGTATCTCTTCAGTGAATGCTCTTTGGAACCAAGTACAATATGCAGCAAGACTGCAAAGAACTAGTGAACATTCATAGGCTACATAAGCTTAGCAGCTTAATGCCAGAATTGATCCCCAGAATTAAAGGCTCCTTTTGGGCCTTTGCGGCAGCTGAGACCAGTACCGGTTGTGTGGCTTTCCCAGGGTTTTGCAGCTGATCAGTGGTACAGCTAGGGCTGGAACCCAGGTCCTGGCTTCCCAATCCACACTCTTTCCACTGCTTGTGAATTATCATTCTTCCCTTTTTGCTACTTGGAAAACCCAGCCTCTACAAAGTTAAAATAGCTCATTCAAGGTCAGAAGGGCAGTCAGGCAGAACTGGCAATGCAAACCCACAGATTATAAAATCCTAGAGGGTGGGTCCTTTGGCCCTCACCTCCCCCAGGGGCCCTGTGTAAATGTTTTTATTGATTGTCTCCCAACACGCAATTTAGAGGAAGTTTCTGTTCTAGGTTAGGGCTGCCCGTTTAACTTATGGTTCAGACAGACGTGTCTATAACAGTCAGAGCAGACACGCCCCCCAGGGCCTGGGGAGGTGGCTGGGGCAGGTACCCACAGCTCAACTTCGGTGGTTTTACAGTTCTAGCTACTCTCAGCTAGCTCATTTGCAGTGTTCAGGGACCAGCAACTTGGAGAGAGTAAATTGGTGTCAGATTGAGCCAGAAGCAGAATGGGTGGGCATAGCTAGTCTTGAGAGTTCAGAGAAGCCTGTTGAACGTTCAAGACCCCTATCCAAGCCTTGTAAAGGATGGGGCAAGCCTCACCTCCTGCAAAAAGCCAGAGGACCGCGTCTGTTTGATCCCGGTAACTAAGGGCATTTCAGGTGACACTGACGCCTAGCAGAACGCCCCCAAGTTCAGAGTGGCAGCGCCACCTGCACAGCTTCTCCCTTGGACGAAGCGCTCCTCCCCGCGCCGCAGCCGTTCTCACGGGCACTTCCCCGCGACCCCACGGCTTGAGACCCTTTTTTGCACTCACGTTCTGAAGCGCCTCTGCTCCCCTCCCCCTCTACACATCCCTTCCCACGGGGGATGAGGCCGGTGGTTTAATCCTCAGTCTCAGTCTATCCGCCCAGCGAGCGCTGTCCCAGGAGCTGAGCGCGGGGGTGGGGGTGGGGGTCCTCGGGATCGCGGAGTCCCAAGAGCTGGAGCGGAGCACGGGGACGAGTGCACACGCCCCGGGCTGCGGCTGCGGGTGGTTCGCTTCCCGGGACGGGAGGCAGGTACGCAGCCACTGGAAGCACGGGGAGAGCGTGGGAACAGGGGCGCAACAGGAGCCCGTGGAGCGGGCCAGACTCAGAAACAGCTCCGGCTAATGCGGGAGGCGCGGCGATCGCTGCGAAGCGCCGTGGAGACGCCAACGGCGGCTGTCTGCCGGCGATCACTATTACCGGGAATTACAAGCCGGACGGTCGCGCCAGACACTCGGGGTCCTTCCCGCCTGGGAAGGAAGAAGGGAATCGGGCACCAGGACATGCAAAGACTGGGAAGAGAAAGGAAAAGGAAAGATAAAAGCTTCCCCAGCAGTGGGGTGTCCGAGAGGGGGCCCGGGGGATGGCTCTGGGCTTGTGCCTGCGCACCCTGCGCGCCCAGCTCAGCTGGCCCCAGCGCTCCGGTGCCCGGGTGCCCAGGTGCCGGGGCGGCCCTCGGACGGCGCCGGGTGTTGTGCCGGCCGGACCCGCGGACCCCGCGCGGGGGGCTCACCTGGCGCACGCTCGGCGGGCAGCGCGGCTGATCCATGCCGGCGGTGGGCGGCTGCTGGGCGCTCCGGTGGTGCCCGTGCCCGGCGCCGCAGCCCCGCACACGGGGCACTGGGCTGGCGCGCCCTGCACCCTGGCCTCGCGCCCACGTGAAGGGTCTGGTCGCTCCGAGGGACTCTGGCCACTAGCCTGAGCCTCTACGCGCCTTCACTCCCTAGACACATCCCGAGGCCAGTGGGTGCCTGGGTCCTAGCGCCCCTCCCGGGGGGGGGAGCCCCGACTTGGAGCCCGCTTAGCTCCTCCCCGGCCCCCCAAGCGAAGTAGAGTCTTGCTGCAGCTGCTGAACCTCGGGGTTCGGGCTCCGAGCATCCCCTTGACTGCGCCAACGCTTCTCCACTCTCCCCTACTCCCATGAAAACGCTGAAGGATCAGATTTGCCTGCATCCCACAACTCACTTTTACATA
The DNA here is from genome assembly GCF_027409185.1 of Cynocephalus volans. Taxonomy (NCBI): domain Eukaryota; kingdom Metazoa; phylum Chordata; class Mammalia; order Dermoptera; family Cynocephalidae; genus Cynocephalus; species Cynocephalus volans. The sequence continues at coordinate 64,930,341 of NC_084461.1, read as the reverse complement.
TACTACTATTTTTAAAAGATTTAAAGTCAGGTATTGATCTTTAAACATGTCTATATCATATATAACAAAGTTCGTTCTTCCTCAAAGTAAAAGATTTTATATTAAAATGAATATGTAAACAACACTCTATTGTGTATGTGTGGGGGGCAGGGCGGTTATCCTTCGGTCCTAATTGAGCAATCTCCAAACGTGAGACAAAAGTGGATCAAGACAGAGGTGCTGCTAAGCTTCCAGGTCCCCAGCGCGGGTTCCCCTACCCTACCCCCACTTCCCATCAATCTGTTTAGGAAGCTGGAGTCATTAAAGGTCTAAGCAGATACCATTAAGCTTTCAGACGCTTTCAAAAAGTAATAAATTGTACCTACCTAATGAAGTGCCTCCCCTATAAATAGGCCTGGCATCTTGCTTGCAGTAATTACTGTGCCTGCCCCATACCTGGCTCCTTTAGGCTGGAGGGATTTCTAACAAAGGGCCTAGAGAGCATTTGCAAAGGTCTTTCCTTTCTTAGCTGCCCACAGAGCTGAGTCAGTCTAGCCAAAACCAAGACCAACAACAATCTGTCCCTGCTGATTTTCTCAACCAGAGAGCCTGATGAGATTTCTAATGGCAGAAAAGGAAAACGAGTCATTTTTAGAAGTAAAACTGAGTTCATAGGGCATGGAGAGAGACAAAGAGAAAAATGATTATTTTAGTGTTAGCCATAATCTATAAAGGCCTAGATGATGATGATGATAATAGTAATAATAAGGGATGAGAGCAGTATTAATATAGACTTAATATTTTTTCTAGGAGCTCAAAATATTTTCCCATTTTAAGAGTGCAACGAAGGATGCAAAAACGTCTAGTGTACGGTAAAATTTAAAATCACAGAGCTTTACCCAGGCTGATGATCCTGCACGTCATTGGTGGAAAACATCCTATAAATGCAGCCTCGGCTACAGCACAAATAAGGAGATGCTTAATTTCCAATCACAGCCATTTGACATGTAAAAGTGATGATTATATTAAATAGCTTTGGCGTCTCAAAACAAACAGAAGAATAATGAAGTTTATAAAGTAATTTGTGTGGACGGACTCTAAGATGGCCCCGGTGATCCCCACCTCCTGGTGTTCATGGCCTTGTGTTATCCCCTCCCCTTGAGTGTGGGTGGAACCTGTAACTTGCTGGCTACCAAAGGAATATGGGAATGTGGCAAAGATGACAGGAATGTCACTTTAGAGATTAGATTGTATGGTTTTGCTAGGAGACTGTCTTGCCGGTTTTAATAAAACAAGGGGCCATGGTGGGGAGGCCCATATGGCAAGGAACTGAGGCTGCCTCTGGCCAAGAGCCAGTAAGAAACTGAGGCCCTCAGCCCAACAAACTGAAGGAGCTAAGTGCTGCCAACAACCAGGAGAGATTGAAAGTGGACCATTCCCTAGCCAAGCCTTGAGATAAGATGCAGCCCTGGCTGACACATCGATCACAGCTTTCAGATGAGATCCTACAACAAAGGACCCAGGAAAGCCATTCCCAGACTTCTGACCCATAGAAACTGAGCAGTAGTGAATGTGTGTTGCTTTAAACTACTAAATTTGTGGTGATTTGTTATGTAGCAATAGCAAAACTTATACACTTATTCCTTTCACAGATGGAAAAGTGAGGCAAAGGAGGTTAGGTAGAAGGGCCCAGGTCCTTTAAATTCACAGCATGATCTATCATTACTTTATACTCATAGTCTTTTTAGGCCTGTATAGACAAGAAAACACAGAACAGCAAAGACATCAGAAGGATCAAGGTCAGGTCGAGATTTGGTGGGGGGTAAAGCAAAAGAAGATCTTTAAGAAAGTCTGTGGTGAAAATAATCCAGCAGGTGAAGGACCGATTGAGAAACTCAGGATAAATTTACCCAAGCAAAAAATTCAAATATTTTCAGAAAGCAACATAAGTCAAAAGGGAAACAAGAAGGAGAAAAACAACACCAAAGAGACGACAAGGAAGGGTAAAGGCACCAAATCCTCTGAATGACTTTTCTAATTACTGTACCTACAAAAGAAAAACAAAAGCCATATTATTGACTCCTGCGATTGTGGGGATTTTCCAGAAGAGCCGATCAAGACTACTAAGAAGATGTCTGTGCACAGTACATGCCTGTGGCAACCAGCAGATTGTCTATTGTTCCTGAGAAATTGCATAAAAACAGTGTCTTAAAACTACTAGCCCACGTTCTGAGGGTTTCACTTTCTGCAGATTTAGTTACCCACCATCAACCAAGATCCAAAAATACTAAATGGAAAATCCCAGAAGTTAACAATTCATACATTTTAAATTACGCGCCATTCTGAGGAGCGTGATGAAATCTCAGGCCGTCTCACTCTATGCTGCCTGTGATGTGAATCATTCCTTTGTCCAGCATAGCTTATCCACGCTGTGGATGCCACCTGCCCCTTAATCACTTAGTAGCCAGCGTGGTGATCAGATTGACTGTGGTGGGACGGCAGTGCTTTTGTTCAAGTCACCCTCATTTGAATTCATAATGGCCCCAAAGCACAAGAGGAGTGATGCTGGCAATTGAGATATGCCAAAGAGAAGCTATAAAGCGCTTCCTTCCAGTTAAAAGGAAGCTATTCCCAATCTAGCGGGGGGGTGGGGTTGAGGGTTTTAAAAACTGCGCCATGAAGCGCTGCTCTCACACTTCCCATTGCCTGCTGGGCATCTCCAGGTGTGAGTCCCATCAATATCTCACAACAAAGCTTCTGAACCAAAATCATCTCCCTACCCAATCTGACTCCGAGTGGTTAATGCTACTAACAACTCTCCAAGTTCAAATCACAGACATCTGGCTTTCCTCCTTCTCCCTTGCTCTCCATTCCTACCAGCCACCACTCCCATTATAGTGTCATTGTCCTCCTTCCTTCCCTTTGCACCCCTATTGCCACGAGTGACACAGAGCCCGTTTGGGCCCCTGTCATCTCCCTCTGGACCAAGCGAGGTACATAGACAATAGACAATGCAGCATGATTCAACTCAGATGTGCCAAAGAATCCACCTCTCCCCTGCTCATGCCCATAAATATCTCCCTCATCCAGATTTGACAGGGCTTGAAATTTCCTTAAAGTGTTTTTTTCTAATTGGTTCAGTATTGCTCTATCCTAAAGTTTAAAAACTGTAAATATTTCTGTTTGTGGTAACTTTTTGTGCCTATAAAATTTTCATAATGTTCTATCAGACGCTCTCTTCTTCCCACACATTGGGAAGAGCAGACATTGCTGGGATGAAAGAAAATGGGTAGCAAAAACCACCGTCCCGCATTTCACAGCTTCGCCTATGGCCCTGTGTGTCTAGCTGTTTGGAATATGGGCAGGAGTAAGGCGTCTCTCAGTTGGCTATTGCCTAGTGAGCCTTGTGGTCACTCCAGTTGTGTAATGGAATCTACCTGATTCTGTAACTCAACAAGCGGAGATATGGGGCGAGAAGAAAGCAGTTTTCTTATAGGAAACAAACGGAAATCCAACCATTCAGGGCTGGAAGAGAGCGGTTATCAATTGATAACTCAATTCTAGTTCCACGGATGAGGTTAAAACAAATGGCGTACACCATTTAGGTTCCTTTGGACATATTGTTGTTCTTTCTTCTTTGAAGATTGAAGATGTTGATGGTGTTGACAAGCTGGCACTTACATGATTGCCACAGCATGAAAGACCAGTGCTGTCAAGTGCCACTAGTGTTCAACAATTTCTGGAGTGTCACTGGCCACACATGCATTAAACTTCCAGTTATAAGTTTACCCATACAGTTGGCATAGCATTATCCCATCATCACCAACCCCACCTTAAACCAAAGGACTATACAAAGAGTAACATAACTATCCTTCTGACAACAGGGGTCAGACTTCGAGAGGCCACTTGGTGTCACCTGTGGCCTCCCTTACTCTAGACCTATGAATAGATTCAGGATCCTAGCCCCAATTTTCCCTAGTCATATTGAAATCTCAGACAAAATCAACCAAAGCTACCCCAAGGAAGCCAAACACACCTCCTACAGAATTTTAAAACAGACATTCCCCAATCTGGATCCCTGCCTGCAGGACGGCTCAAGTCAAAAAGAAAGAGGAATAGAAAGTTCGAAGTAAACCTGCAGTTGTCACAAGGGCAGGCATGAGCCCTGTGGCCTGGAGTTACAAATTTGCAAAGATTAAATATGGACTGGAAAGTTCAGCATTACCAATAAAATATCTCTCATTATTATTTATCAGCAGGAGGCTGTAAGCATTAATGATGACAGCCTTGCACTTGGGTCTGAGGAGAGGCCACAGTGTCAAGTAGCTGCCATACTTTTCCTTCAGTGTGTTTGCGAGCCTAGCCCCTCCCACCCTTTACTGATACTTACATCATATATACATGAGTTGGTAGAGAGGTATTCCTCACACAGGCAAATTCACTCAATTATATATTCATCCATTCACTCAATGAATATTTTTGAGCAACTACTATGTGCCAGGAATTATTTTAGGTGCTGAGGATTGATTTGTAAACAAGATGAATCCATACTTGTCATGATGCTTGCATTCTGGAGAGGTGAGAGACCATTAAGAAGAAAAAAGAAAGAAAGAAAAAGATAATTGTATCATGATTTGAAGATAGCAAAACAAATTACTGCAGTAGAAAGAAGCTGAGGGGAGGCCACTTTAGTTTGGGAAATCAGAGAAGGCTTCTCTGGGAGGGGACATTTGAACTGGCACATGAGTTATCTGAAGGAACTGGTAATGCAAAGATCTGGGGGAAGGGGATCCCAGGAAAAGGAATTATAAGTGCAAAATCCTTAAGGAACAAGCCTGGTAAGTTCAAGGTAGTGGAAGGAGGCCAGCACAGCTGGGGTGCATCAGGAAGCTTTGGGAGGGTTTTAAGCAGAGAAGAAACACAGCATAATTTGCTTTTTGAAAAGATCACTCTAGCCACTGTGTGGAGAATCTATTCCAGGGAATTTAGGGTGGAAGCTGGTAGGACAGCAACAGGCTGTTGGAGTAATCAGAGTGAGAGAGGTGGTGACTAGGGAGAAAGCAGTGGAGACTGATAGAAAGTCAGGTTCATTTTGAATGTCAGGTTGACAGGACCCATGATGGATTAGATGTGGGGAGTGCAGGAAGCAGAGAGAAGAATCAAAGATAACCCCTATGTTTTTGGCCTGAGCAGTTGGGTGGGTAGTGGTACTATCCACTGAGATGAGGAAGGGTGGGAGAGGAGCAAGGAAAGAATAAGTGGGAAATCAGAGCTCTGCTTTGGCCTTGTTAAGTATGAGTCTCTATTAGACATCCAAGTAAAGATGTTGAGCAGGCAGCTGGATCTATGTGTCTGGACCTCCATAGAAAGGTCAGGGCTGGAGCCATAAATTTGGGGGACATCAGTGTATACATGCTACTGTGAGCTGTAGAGCTAGAGGAGGTCACCTAAGGGGGTGAGGGGCGTGTCATCAGAAAGGAGAAGAGGGCAGAGAACCACACTCTGGGCCTGCCAACTCTTCAAGGTTGAGCAGAGGAGGAGATGTGAGCAGAGACTGAAGAGCTGTGGCCCATGAGACAGGACGAAAACCCACACAAAGAGAATGCAAGTGTTTGAAGGACTAGCTAGAAAATGGAGGGCCCCTGAAAGATTTTACACAAGGAATGGACGTAGAGATTTGTACATGATAAATACAAACCTGGTTGTTGAGGGAAGCATGCAGTGGAGAAGACAATGCGGGTAGAGAGACATTAATAATAATCCTGAAAGAGGTGACGAGAGCAGTGGCTTTAGGAATGGAGAAGAAAGGATGCATAGGAAAGAAATTCAGGGTTAGAATAGGACTTGGTAAGTGATTGGCTGTGAGTGGGTGACTCTAGGATGCTGGTACCTCCCACAAAAATAGGGACAGGTTGGGCAAGAAGTTTGGAGCATGTTGGGTTTAAGGTGCCCAAGGGATGCACAGGGAAGATGACCAGTAGGTAAAAGGAAACATAGGTTTGCAGGTGAAATGAAATATTTAGGTTAGAGCTAAAAATTCAGACAGCCTCCATACACAGGTAAGAGAGAAAGGTCTGAGGAGCAGACCTAAGGATCAAGCCTCAAAAGAGACAGCCGACTGCGAAAGGGTGAACAGAAAGGATGGGTTGAAGGAGACAGGCAGATGGCTGCAAGGTAAGATAATCAGCTCTCAGCCAGTTGGTCCCAGCATAACTCTTTCTAGGCCAAGGACTGAGTGTGGTAACAGCAAAGAAACTTCACCCAAACTTGAAATGCCTTGAAGACCGTAAATGAAGAAAGTCACTCCATAACAGAAGTAATGTTCTCATAGAAAATGAGATACACTCCTCCTCTAACACACACAAACACACACACACACACACACACACACTCTCACACACACACACTCTTAACTCAACAACTCTTTCTAGGGCTGGAAGGATTTTTCCCTCCTTTAAAAAATGAAGTGGGGAGGAGAGGAGGAAGTAAATTTAAAAACACTTCTATTTCTCAAATTAGCTAAGAATTAAAATACATTTGCATCAAATTCTCACAACTCTAGTAGACTTTATTTCATTTTAAAAAGACAGCAATATAGATAAATTAGGAAATCTTTGCCCCTTAGATTTTGACCCACGTGCTATTTTTTCTTTTCCCCCCTCCGCTCCTCCTTCCCAAACTGGTTTTTTCCTCCCGTTTCTAGTCATAATACTCAAGTTAAATCCATGAATATTCTGATTAACAAAACCTCTAGGAATGAAGCAATTTTGTAACAAAATTGTCCGTATGTTAAAACCAGCCAATCACCTTCATAAATCTGGTGAATCAGTGTTAATATGGGAAGCATGCAGGTCAATAGCAATGTTTTTAAGACCTCCTGCCCTGTGTTCAGTTCCTAGAGACTAAAAATCAATCAAACAAGCACAGACGAATCTCCCCACATACTTTACATTCGTTTGCAGAGTTGAAGGTCAATAGTACTGATTCTCCAAAAAATTGTGCCATGAGTGAGGTTTGTCTCCAGATTCCCCAGTTTCCCTTCCTGTACCTGTTCTCTCCTCCTTCCAATCCAGACACCCACTTTGTGCCCTCCTGACCTCTTGCTCCCCTTCTGTACCAAGAACTGGGAAGGAAGGACTGTACCCTCCACATGTGGTCACTGATTGGCTGATGAGACAGTGTCCTCTACATATGCCCATTGGTTGGTTTATGGCACTTTGGTGTAAATGTCTTCAAACAAAAATGTTACCTCAGACCGGAATTTGCATTATAAACCATTTACTTACTTACTTATTGGGGAGAGGGGGGAGTGGAGCAGATGCCAGAGATAAATGAACAAGTTGGAATAGTTTTTCAGTACTCAACTTACCTACTCTGACACCTGCAGCCCGTGTAAGGTGTCCTCCCATTACTCCCACAGCAGCCTGCATCCCCCTAGCCAGCACCAGTACTGCAATTCCCTGGTGTATTGTCTCTAGCTCCTACCAGACTAAACTCATTGAGGGCTGAGACTGTATATGTCTTATTTTTAGATTCCCAAACACAAAATACACTGTCAATAAATTTTCACTGAATGAATAAATGGATGAATTAATTGAGGTTGGGATGCACGGATTATAATGTTGCCCTTTTAAGTGATGGCCTTTGTTTCCTGGGAGATGCTAGAAGCTTTGGTCTAAAAGTTACTAGAAGCAGAAAAACAAATACCGTCATAAATTGCTTCTCCTAGGTCCAAGAATGTTAGCTCCTGACCCTAACTTTGGGTTCTTCTGTCCCAAGACTTCCAATTGCACATTTGATGTTGCTTGGTACTCTTAAGTGATTCAGACAGATGTTTATTGTGGATCTGCTAAGTTTCAGGCACATTGCTGGGCACCAAGGATGCAACAATAAGCAAACCCAACTTAGTTCCTGTGTTCACCAAGCTTGCAATCTAGCTGAGTTACTATTTAGTGAACTGCCTCAGTCAGAGTCTCCTTTACCCTCCATCCACTCATCTATCCATCCAATTGATTCTCTGTGTTTCTTATTTTTTATAAACTGCTGAGAATAATACGGGGTGTTTGGGACATATTTATCAAATGAAGGCTTACTGTAGTTTGGGTTATTTTGAAATCACAGAAACATTAAAGCTAGAAAAGATTGTGTCAGGTAGTCTCTGTTGCCCCTCCAGGTCAGCTTTCCATCCTTCCTCCCTTCACCCTGTGCCCTAAAAGGCTGACCTGTAGGGGATACATCAGTGGACCCCTTGCCCTCTGGATTCCAGCTGGGCAGGTTCAGCCAAGGCCCATTTCAGCCACCAGGAGCTACCAGCACAGGATCGGAGCATGGGCAGTAGCTGTGTCCCTTCGTGACAACTCAGAGCTCTTTCCAAGTTCCAATGTCTGCTTTGTCTCCTGTCCTATTACAACCTGCCCAGGGCTCTTACAGCCCACAGATACTGCACCACCCCTTAACCCTGTCCACACTTGCAGAAATAAACTTTCATCTGTTTCCTGAAGGGACTCTGACACAAAACCCATGTCTTTCGACCTCCAGATGTGCAATCATAACTTCCTGGATAAAGGGTCTAGTTTCAATCTGTGGCTTGCCTTTGTGACGATTTGAAACCACACTGGGATTTTAGTGCTACTGGCATACACAGATTTTTTAAAACTCTTCCTATGGGTTGGACACAATTATGACAAGATTAAAGCCAGGACTGATATGCCAACTGAAACAAGTGTACAAGAAACCAAGTGACAAGTGCTTGGCATTTCAAATTCCAAGGAGTCACAGTTGGTAGAATCAAGTTCAAGCTTTGCTGTGAGGCCGTCATCTACCTATTCCAGCACTTTCCTCAAGTCATATCCCTAAACAGGACAAAGTGCCATTTTCAAGTGACCTCAGGTTTTTTACTCATTGTGAAAAGGATTTTGTTCACAAACTTCCATCTGCTTGGATAACCTCACCTCACCTCCAATCCCTTCTCGCCCTACAAGGCCTATGAAAAGGGATTCTTCTGCATCAATGGTCAAGCTTTCTACAATTATCCCAATCAGAAAACAGCTTGTTTTCTTCCAGATACTTGTAGCATTTTGTTTTTACCCATTCATGTCACTTACCTTCCACGTGTGTTAGAATTATTTATGTTCAGGTGTTTTTCTCACTCCCAATCTTTAAAGAGTCCTGCAAGCAGGACAATGTCTTACATATTCTTCTTTACCCTGATGGACCTATTTCAGTGCTTCATAAATTGAAATTTCTAACTAAATGTTTGTTGACTGACTGACTAAATAAATGAATGAGCAAATTAGCAACCAAAATTATTTTCGCTTGGGACAGTGACATAATTTCTTCTGAGTTTCAGAAGACTAAACCATGTTTCACATATTCATCTAGAAATAGCGAATTCATAAAAGCAAATGGCACTATATTTGAGGAGAAATATTTTCAGATTGTTTCCATATGTGTTTCTATATATAACGGCTTATGCAATATTTTAAATCAAATTCAACACCATGTGGCCATGTATCGCCTAGAAGCTCAAACGATGATTTCGGTCGGAGCTAAAAACAATAACAAGAAAATTCTTAAAGAAGATGTGTTCATTTATCCTCCAGTTCTGCTCATTCTATAGAAGTTTCCCTCGCAGGCTTGGCTCAGATGTCACTTTCTATCTGTGACCTTCTCTGACTTCCCCAGACAGAACTGCTCTCTCCCCTGAGTTTTTCTTGCCCTTTGTACAGACCTTTGTTGTGGCTTTTATCCCACTGCTCATGGTTACTTATGTGTCCATCTTCTGGAGAGACTGTGACCTCCTCAAGAGTAGGGACCCAATCTCGTTCACCTCTGTCTTCCCAACACCTAGCATAGCACCCAGTGGCACAGAGTGAAAGCTTAATAAATGTGGTCTGAATTAAATTGGTCTAATGCCAGTTGTGCACTTTGGCTCCAAAAACCTAACTCATGCTTTCTCTAATTTAAAATCCCATGACGTTTATGAATTGGATGTGGTGCACACGCGTGCGCGCGCGCACACACACGCACACGCACACACACACACGCACACACACACACTGCTCTAAGAAAGTGGTATCCAGATTTATCTGTAGCCTTCCACTTACCCAGATCCCAGTTTAGTATCATGAATTACCTCCACATTAACTCTTTTTGCTTGCAGGTATAGGACACACCATGGGACCTTATCAGGAACATATCGTCTTAAAGCTAAAATACGGAACTTGAGATAAAGCCATGTTTCAAGTCAGAGAATGGAGGGAGGAGAGAAAACTAGTGTGGACTGAGTGTTTACTCTGTGCTCAGCCTTGTGCATACCTTATCACTTTAAATCCTCACAATATCTCAGGGTCAGCACAGTTTCACTATCCCCATGTTGCAGAAGGACACCTCCAAGGGTCAGTGGACCTATTCTTATTAGACACACTACAACTGGAGGTAGCTCCACTGGAGTGAGTCTCAGGATGGGGAGCACACAGGAACACCTAGAGCAACACACACAGGATCATGAGTAGCTGGCAGCTGGGGGTCATGACAGGGGTTGGGGACAAGAGAAGGGATCAGGGTCTTGTCCCGAGGATTCTGGCTCAGGTAAAGTGAGCTATGGACCCTGCACCATACCTCGGTGTTTTCTCCCCGAGATAAAATCAAGTTTACATAAACCTCCAAGGCAGCTTTAGGGCAGAAACAGTCCTGGCAGAGGCGACACCCCCCACCCCACCCCCCAGCTCCACATTGGAGAGCATGAGATCAGGAGACTGCCCCGACTCTGCTGTGTTCCCAGGTCTTCTGTTCCAACACCTGCCTGTGAAGACAATTCCTCCTCTCCGCCCTGCCTCCCTGAGTCAGTGGGGCTCACCTGTCCCTCTACCCCACATCTTAACTCAGCACAGCCACATCTGTCCATTCGGCATTCAGATTCCCAACCTTCACAGCCTGTGACCAAGGAAACAAGTGAAGCTGCCTGGCTGGGCTAAGACTTAAAAGGCCCCCTCTGTGGGGCTCTCTAATCCCCAGTCCAAGTGGGGAAGGCCAGGGAGACCTACTATGTGCTCTATGCCATAGATGTGTTTTATCTTCCTAATCTCATTTAACACCCTCAATAAGTCTATGTGACAGAAGTGGAAACTGAGGCATAGAGTTTAAGTACTTTCCTTAAGATCACAGAGCTAGTAAGGCAGTACTTGAACCGTGGACTATCTGACTATAAATTTTATGCACCAAACATCCCTCCATGAGCCTTTGGAAAGGGATTTCTAGAAGACACCAGCATCCCCAAATGGCATCTAAAGCCTGTCCATCTATATCCTGAGACCACGCTCAGTGTTCCTCACCGCCACACTTGGTTTCCTGCAGCCCTGGGTTACTTCTGTGCTTTCCGACTGATGGGAATGACCATGTCTCATTCATACCTCCTCGCCTATGGCTCCTACCTTTATCCCAATACCTCGTAGGAAGCATACAATATACTTGCCCATAGGAAGCATTTGATACAGGCAGATTAAACAGACACAGGCTTTCAGAATCAAGTCTAGTGTGGGCTGTTGCAGATGGAATTCTGAAGCCCTTGTCCTGAGCTATTCCACATGATGACAGCTCCCCAGCCCCTTACACCCATGGGTCGGTGAGGGGTGAGAGCCAAGAGAGCTTTGAGGGCCTTCTCTCTGGCTTCCCACAGCCCATTTCTAGACAACAGTCCACTCCATGCCATTTTAACCTCAATTGACAGAGAAAAGTGACGCTAAAGTAAAAGGCAACACTGAGTCAAGCATACAAATAACAATAGATTTGTTGGTACTATTGAAAACCTTTGTTACCAAAAGAAAAAACAAACAAAACAAGACAACCAAGATAAATATAGTGAAAACTCACTGACACCCACTTTCAGATACCATGGAAGATTTCAGGTGACAGGAGCTGGCAGTGTGAAACCTCTCAGGGCATGGCTGTCCTTCTGCTTCTTTGTTTTGTTTTTAATTTTAATTTTATTTTATGAATATACAATGTAGTTGATTTTCATGTCCCTCTACCAAATCCTCCCTCTCCCTTCCCTCTCCCCACTCCTGCCCATCAACATCATATCTGTTCACTTGTCTTCACAAGTTCAAGGAATTGTGATTGTTGTGTCTTCTTCCCCACCCCCACCCCCAATTTGTTTGTGTATTTATTTATTTATTCTTAGCTCCCACAAATAAGTGAGAACGTGTGGTATTTCATTTTCTGTGGCTGACTTGTTTCACTTAATATAAGTTTCTCTAAGTCCATCCATGTTGCTGCAAATGGTAGTATTTAATTCTTTTTGCAGCAGAGTAGTATCCCATTGTGTAGATATACCACATTTTCCGTATCCACTCATCTGATGTTAGATATTTGGGTTGGTTCCAACTCCTGGCTATTGTAAATAGTGCTACAATAAACATGGGAATACAGGTATCCCACAGACATAATGAATTCCATTTCTCTGGTTATATTTCCAGCAGTGGAATAGCTGGTTATATGGTAGATAGACCTGTAATTGTTTGAGCAACCTCCAAACAATTTTCCATAAAGGCTGCACCATTTTGCAGTCCCCCCAACAGTGTGGGAGGGTTCCTTTTTCTCTGCAACCTCACCAGCATTTATCATTCTCAGTCTTTAGGATATTAGCCATCCTAACTGGAGTGAGATGGTATCTCAGTGTGGTTTAGATTTGCATTTCCCAAATGCTCAGTGATGTTCAGCATTTTTTCATGTGTCTGTTGACCATTTGTATATCTTCCTTTGAGAAATGCCTGTTCAGCTCCTTTGCCCATTTTTTAATTGGGTTACCTGTTTTTTTGCTATAAAGTTGTTTGAGTTCCTTGTATATTCTGGATATTAATCATTCAATGCAATCTCTATCAAAATTCCAATGATATTTCTCTCTGAATTGGAAAAAATATCCTAACATTTATATTGAATAACAAAACACCATGAATAGCCAAAACAATCACGAGCAAAAAAAATAAATAAATAAAGCTGGAAGCATAACACTACCTGACTTTAAAACCATACTACAAAGCTATAATAACCAAAACAGTATGGTACTGGCATAAAAACAGACACATGGATCAATGGAATAGAATAGAGAATCCAGAAATCAACCCACACACCTACAGCCATCTGATCTTTGATAAAGGCACCAAGTCTACACACTGGGGAAGAGACTACCTCTTCAGCAAATGGTGCTGGGAAAACTGGATATCCTTATGCAGGAGAATGGAACTAGACCCATACCTCTCACCATATACCAAAATCAACACAAAATGGATTAAAGAATTAAATATACAACCTGAAACAATAAAACTCCTTAAAGAAAACATAGGGGAAACACTCCAGGAAGTAGGATAGGGCACAGACTTCATGAATATGACCCCAAAAGCATGGGCAACCAAAGGTAAAATAAACAAATGGGACTATATCAAACTAAAAAGCTTCTGTGCAGCAAAACAAACAATTAACATAGTTAAAAGACACCCAACAGAGTGGGAGAAAATATTTGCAAAATATACATCTGACAAAGGATTAATATCCAGAATATACAAGGAACTCAAACAACTGCTTCTTTGTTTTTTAAAATCCTCAGATCCTGTTGATTTACTAACTCAGAAGGCCTGAGGGCTCTCTTATCAGACCTCTGCATCAGAATCCTGAATAACAAACATCTTCTGAACTGAGTACAAGGAAGTCAAGATTTCTCTGGGGTCAGAGGCTGGAAAACCTGGTTGCAAAGCTGGTGACAGCAGGACCTACTGAAAGAGTGGCAGGTCTGTAGAAACCCAGGCAAAGCTTTCATTTGAGGGTAGGACAAGGGACCCACATTAGGGATGCTGCATCTGGATTTGGGGCCATGGGAAGTGATGGAGGGACATTATTGGTAGGGCTGTGGCCCCTAGTCTGGCAGCAAAGCAGGGCACTGGGGTAAAGCCCCCTCTGTCCACTTGCTGGAAACACATGCCATTATCTCCACCATCACAGTCACATCCCCAAGGGCTGTTTCTCCACATGGGGATCTAACTTGCCTTTGCCCAAGTGTCCTCTAATTGATGCTGCCATTCTTTCCAGATCCATCCCTGCTCCTGACCCTGCCCTGCCTCAGAGGGGGAGAAGGAGGAGGGTCCCACCAGGGTGCAAGTGGCAGAGGGGCCCATGCAAAGGCAGTTCTGGGTCAAGGAGCTGGAACCATGCTCCTTGTTCCAGAGCCCTGTTTCATGCCCAGACAGTGGCCGGGGCTCTGTGCCAAGGCTGCTGTGTGGCCTCACTGCCCCCTGGTCTTCCTCCAGTGCCTGTGCTAGGAAGGAACAGCTTGTCACAAGTGAGGAGTGGGCAACTGGATGCTTCCAGCTGGGACTCCTTGGGCAGCTCCACCCTGCAGGAGCGTTGTTCCTCTGCCTGTCTTGACGGTTAGTTCAGCAGTTCAAGGGAAGAGGGGGCAGGTGGGAAGACAGAGATAGACACAGAATCCCGGATGGCCCCTGGCTTCAAATTTAAAATGTTGTTTTCCAGGCTCAGGCACAAATTTGCTTGTCATCACTTCGTTCCTAAGAGAGGAAAAAATACAATGGAAAATTAGATCCTGTGTCACAATGTCATGGGTATAAATAAAATGAAAGGCAAGCTTGACGTCAGTAGTGAGGATTCTCACATTCCTCTCCACTTCCTCATCTGCAAATATTCAGCTCAATTCACCCCCTCGGGTGGTGGAAGCCGGTTAGTGTGGACGGTGGGATCTCTGTGCTGTGGGGACCCTCTTTCTGTCTCCCTCCAGATTCACCAGGAGCCCTCACTCCTGGGATGGGCATTTCCTGGGTTTGAGGTGACACTCCTAGCAGATGTCACAATTCCTTCCCCTCATCCCCTCAGCTTCCCCCAGTCTATGTTCTTCCAATCAGATTTTCCTTCTCAGGGACAGTCAGCTTGTGCCTTCACCAGACTTTGTGAGAATACATTGAGGGCATTTCTCTTCCTAGAAAAGAGAAAAGAGGACACAGGAGGGGAGAACCAGAGGCCCCTTGTCAGGGAAGGGGCAGGTGTGGATGGTGGTTTCCGCTGCTTGATCCACTTCGATGTGCTGCTGGAAAGTGGTGTGCAAATCAGCCTGGGAGTGTGATTCGTAGTTTAAGCACACTCTGGAATATGACAATCTAAAGGAAATCATGGTAGATAATTTGGTAATACAATATCCCTACCCTGTCCCCCTACAAGTTCTCTCTTTGTAAATCTAGCTGTTCCTCTTTTGGGTTTTTCTCAGTGTTAAGCACCCCTGTGCCCCAAAGCCAAAAATAGATATGGTCTGGTGTGTGACTGGACACACCTTTATCACCAAAGGGCATCTGACTTCAAAGCATGCTGAGGAATGTTGACAAGCAGTGCCACACTTATGAATAAACCAGTAACTGCTAATACAAGTACAGGGATTCGTGCTTGCCATAATCTGATTTTGTGTCTTGACTCCTAAGGCAGTATCACTGGATCTAGGATAGCTGTGGAGTCTCCTGCCAGTTCACATGCTGCGAGTTGAACATTCGGAGGTTAAATCTTTGCTTGGAAATCCCTATGTTCAACAGACATTTGTGAACTCTGCTCTGTGCTGAGGACCGTTCTGGTGCTGGGTATACTGAGATGAGGATGACCCAAGTCCTCTGGCCATCTCTGGTCTGATTGGGGAAGGACATGATTAGTTGTAGCACAGCATAACATAGGGAAAAGAGAGTGACCTTTGATGCCCAATAGATAAGTTTAAAACACAGTTCTGTCTCTTCCTGGCTGCTTGACTTTGAGCTTGTTACTCAGCCTCTCTCTGCGGTAAAGTTGCCTACCTCAGAGTTCGTGAGCATTGCATGAGATAGCCAGTGGCAGGTGCTGTACCCAGTGCCTGGGTCCTGATGGGCCTGACAGGTACTCAGCAGTGCCGATTCCTTCCCTTCCGCCTTCCCCAACCCCAGGGTTGTATCTGCTGCCTAAAAAGAAAATATAAAAGTGGGAAAGAAAATTACTGTTGCACATACACACAAGGTAGTGTTCATTCTCTCACCCCACCCTAAACACACACACACACACACACACACACACACACACACACACATGTACTTGTACACAGCACACACTTCCACCTGGCTTTAGATAGGTGTGATCATTCCAGGCCACAGATTACAGTGTTATTTTTAGAGCTAAATTTCTAACTCTGCTCCCACTCAAGAAGTAGTAGATTGGACTGATAATGGACTGAAATGGCATTTGGTCTTTTTCCTCTCCCTGTGTACTCAGTGGGGCAGGATTTAGTAGCTCCTAGGCCCCAGGCCCTTTTTCATTCTGTGTCCCATTACAGCACTGAGGATGACTCTGTGGCCTGAATTCTGGGAGACCTATTTTATAAGATGTGTTTCTATGACCACAGAAGGATTTTTTTCTTTACCAAAAGAGTCTCATCAGAGAACGATGTTCTTTAAGAACTGTGCCAGGACTGGCCCAGGGAGAATTGAGAAGTACAGGGAGTTGGTTTTCTCCGTCATTTTTCCTGCTTCCTCTTTCCAACCTAAGTATCCAGCATCCAAATGCCACAGTTGGCCTCCAGAACCTTCTGTGATAGCGTCCTGTTTTGACATCACCCAAGCTCCCCTCTTCCTTATACCTCAAAACTTACCCTTCCTGTGACCCTCCCTCCCAGACCGGCTATCTGGTAGATGGATATGGCTTAACCCATGAAGTGAGATGTAAATCTTATGTCAGCAGAGTGAAGGTTTTTATTTCTCCTGTGTTGTTGCTGTTGTTACAGTCATTAGTTAAACAAGCCCTGTTTGTCTTAGACCCCTTTGAGGGCACTTCTGCTAGGGGAGGGGATGAAACAGCAGCAGGAGGAGCCTTATACTCTGTACAGGGTGTTCAACACACACTCAGGATTTTGTCTTTTCCTGTGGACACACTGGTGTGCTGGAGCCAGCTTGCACTGGCTCATCAGAAATGCATATCAAAATTTCAGGAATTTTGCAAGATGATTGTTAAACACTGCCATTATTACAAATTAAATTACATAGACATACAATTAAATAAATTATATTAAAAACAAAAGTAATCAGCACTTAAACCTCATCACTTCCTAATTATTTCATTACACTTGCTCTCATCAATACACGTGAAATTATTTATGTCTATTGGATCTTTATGGTGGGAATACTATACACGGAGTGACTGCATTTCTCTTCCCAACTCCGTGCTCAGTGACGTCACACTGGTAGATTGAACTCAGCCATGGTGGGAGTATTCACACCAGAGAATTTGGCAAACACTACAAGTCAGGGCTTTGTTTACTGCCCCTTCTCCCACCAAGGCAGTTCTTAAGTATTTATCAGCATACCACTATTCTGACCTCCAGTGGGCTCAGGAGCTAAGCTTGTGGGCAACTACAAATGGCAATATTCAACTTGATGGATGTGGGGAGAGAGAATATGGAACCTTCCAGAAGTTCTGCCTGTACCTTTCCAAAGCCACTTGCCCAGCTAATTTCTGACACCCTCAAGTCACTCCTGCTGTGTCCCTTGCCTACCATGGAGACACATGTGCCACCCCTTCCCACCCCCATACACACACACTCTCCTAGTGAACATGCTCTGCTTTGGGTGAATCCTGTGAACTCCAATGCAAGTCTGAGAAATCCGACAGTCTGCTGGGGTTGGGTTGGTTCTGAAGGGCAAGAAGAAGAGCAGGGCAAATGGACTGTTTTTGATATGAGGCGGCTGTGCGTGTCATCTCTCAGCACCATATGGTCCTGCAACTTGAGAGATGAGTGGTTATCTTCAGTTCTTCACTCTAGATATTTTCTTGGCAGACATATCTTGAACGAGTTGGGTGAAGAACTGAACAAGTAGAAGTAAACCTTTAGCTTTAATCTCTGGTTTTCAAAACATTTGGCTTTTTTTTTTACTTCAGAGTGAGTGGGTCAAAGGGCATCATCCTTAAAAGAATTCAGTGATTGTACTTTACAAAGCCCTATCCCATTTATTATTATATATAATCTTTAGCACATTACCTTCCCTATTATGAACAAAAGGGGCCCCAAATTCTGAAGCTACCTAATTTACCATTGCCCGCTTGACTAGTTTGTAAGAGAGCTGGGATTAGTTCCCACAGTGCCAACTGGCTTTGAAAATGCCGTACCTTCCAAAAGGTAGGAAGCATGCCACGCTGCTTATTTTAACCTGCACCAACCAAGTCGACCCATGTGCTATCCTCTCTCTTCCTCCTCCAAGGACTCTTATGTTAGCTTGCCACCCGATTCCATAGCATTGAGCTGTTCAGAGTTTCATCCAGGCCACGTGCAACGTTTATTTACTAGAAAGTAAGATTAGAGGTTGGCCTTCAGTATCCTTAACTGATGACACCAAAGTACAAAGAAGACAACAAGGCCATAGGATCACAAGGCCACTTTTAACCGATCCGTGGGGCAAGCTAGAACTAGTGAGGACGCTCTGCTTGTAAAGAATATGGAGTTCTTAAAATGTGAATCCACATACCATAAACTTCTAAACAATTTTTTATGAGACTTTGCTTTATTAATTTCTGATTAAAAGACTGGATGACATTAAACATTGTTAATTTGCTGGCCAATTGGGCAGAGACCATGAAAAGGGAAAAGGAGAGTGGCCAGCTTTTGCAAAACAGCTGTTCACACAGTCCTTGGGCCAGACCCAAAGAACTGGGGAAAAGAAACTTCTTACTACATACTTGTAATGAGAGCTTTTATTTTATAAGCCATGACTGGAAAAATTTGTACCAAATGGTAAGTAGTGGTTATTTGAATGGAAATGAAAATTTTTTTTAAGTCCCACTATCAAAAAACACTTTTCAGCATATAACCACCTTTTCTCAATCTTTCTTATATTTTCAGAATCACAATAATAATACATTTATAAAGCATGTACCTTTGCAAAGTGTTCTTGTCCATTGCTTTAACGTGAAATCATTCATAAGAATCCTACCCTTAAATAAACCAAAGCAAAATCTCCCAAAAGACCAAAGAAATGTGGAGAGAGACATTACTCTAAGAGGGCAGGGATTGCTATGCAAGCCATTTCTCCAACTTCCTCTCACCCTAACTTGATGTGTTCCCCTAAGGTCCTCATAATTTTATTTCTGACCCCCATTTCTACCACAAAATTGAGTTCAGGAGGTACTCTGTTCTCTCTCTTGGTGTTTATCTACATGCCTGCTTCATTGGTAAAATCAATGGCAAATGGCTACTTAGAAAAGTAAGATGGAAATCACTTTAATGTAACTTTCCCATGAGTAAGATTAATGCTCCCTCTTAACCTGTCTTCTTCATTTGAAGTTGAGTATATTTAATATATTAGTATATTTATATTTAACCTTAGGTCTGGTTAAAGCAAATATAAGAACCAATTCTATTATAATTGTAATTTTATGCAATTAAGTTCATTACTACTAAGAACTATGGTAAATGGTTAATAATTCTTTGGGGGCCACCTACAGACTTGTACCCTGGGAAAGACAATTTACAAATTAGATCTCTGTGATTTGAAAAAGTGGCTCATTTTCTCTCTAGCCATCGATAAATCAGCACCACTGAATTATTGGATAGTAATGCGCTAACTTGTCATTAGTTTTAATATCCTTATTTCTGCATTTTTTCTCCATGTAAACACTACGTAAATTCTCACTAAATCCAAACATAACATCAAGATGATTTGGTGGAGAAAGATGGATAGTTTGGAAAACTTAATTAGAATTCAACATATCTTTGTGGAAGAGAGAGAGAGAGAAATATGTCAGGGCACAAAACAGAAAACAATATTAGTTCTGATAAGAGTGTTCAGTTGTTACCACGTCTGGAAAACAGAATAAAAGACCCAGAACAGATCCAAGTGTCTATAAGTATTTAATATTTAACAAACATGGCATCTTAATTTGGGAGGGGAGGATGAAATATCAGTAAAAATTTTATATGCTATTGGGATAATATGCTAACATTTTTGAAATTTAAATCAGAAAGATTAAAATTTTATTGTTTTTATGTTAGATTTAATTTTATTTAAATTTTTCATTACAATTTTAATATTATAAAAATGCCAGAAATTGTAAATGAATATGTCTATAATGTTGGAATCAATAGGGTCTTTCTAAGAATAACACCCTAGGCATAGGTCATAAAGAGAAAGATTAACATATTTGACTCTATAAAAATGTTAAACTTTTGTATATCAGAAACATCCACAATACAAGTACTTTGTTAAATATATGTATTTTAAATATTCTCTCCCCATCTATGACTTATCTTTTTATTTTCTTAATTATTTTGAGAGCAGAAAATTTTGATGAAATCCAATTTATCAATTTTTTTTTTAATGTTTAGTAATTTCTTACGTCCTAAGAAAGTTTGTTTACCCCAAAGGTTACAGACATTTTCTCTACGGTGTGCTTCCAAATTTTTAAAGTTCTACCTTTTACATTTAAATCTATGGCTCCTTTAAAGTTAATTTTTGAAAACAGTGTGAAGTAGGGGTTGAGGAACATTTTCCTTTCATACAGATATCCAGGTGTTTCAGCTCCATTTGTTGAAAATCTTTTTTTCATTAAAATATCTTGGCATCTTTGTCAAAAATCAACTGCTGTATATGTGTGGGTCTATTTCTGGACTCTATTTTGTTCCATTGATTTACAGTCATGTGTCGCTTAATGGGGATGCATTAGGAATGCATCATTAGGCGATTTTGTTGTGTGAACATCAGAGTGTACTTACACAAACTTAGGTGGTATAGCCTATAACATCTAGGCTATCTGGCATAGCCTGTTTCTCCTACATGAGTAATGCATCGTGCTAACACTCTCTAGGCAACAGGAATTTTTCAGCTCTGTTATAATCTCATGGGACCACCTTCATATATGTTATCAGTCATTGACCAAAACATCATTATGCAGCACATGACTGCATATGTCTATGTGTTCACTAATACCACATTGTCTTGATTACTATAGCATTATTCTAAGTTCTGAAATGAGTGTGAGCCCTCCAACTTTGTTCTTCTTTTTAAAAATCTTTTCCACAATTCTGAGTGCTTTCTACTTCAACATAGATTTTAGAGTCAGCTTGTCAATTTCTACAAAATAGCCTGCAGGGATTTTGATTGGGATTGGACAAATTTATAGTTAAATTTAGGAGAAAGTGACATCTTATGAACATCAAATTTAATACAGGACAATGGTATATTCATCCATTGATGCATATCATTTAATTTCTCTCAGCAACGTTGTGCAGTTTTTCAGTTTATAAGGCTTGGATATATTTTATTTAAATTTATCCCTAAGTAGTTTAGGTTTTTGATGATATTATAAATGTTATAAATGGCAATTTTTAAAATTTCATTTTCCAATTTTTTGTTGCTGGTACATAGAAATACAATTGATTCTTGTATATTGGCCTTGTATCCTACAACCTTGCTAGATTCATTTATTAGTTCCAGGAGAGTTTATTTATATTTTTGGAGGGTATACCCCTTAGAATTTTCTACATACATGATTATGTTTCCCTCAGATAAAAATCTTTTACAACTCAGAAATAAAAACACAACCCAATAAAAAGTAACAAAATATCTGAAAGGATACTCAACTAATGAAGACCTACAAATATCCAATAAGCAGAGAAAAAAATGTCTAAAAACCTTAGCCATCAGTGTAATGCAAATTAAAACCATAACAAGATACCAAAAAATGCCTTCTAGAATGGCTAAAATGAAACAAACTTCAATACTAAATGTTGGTAAAGATTTAGAGCAACTGAAACTCTCATCAATTTTGGGGGGAGTGTAAAAGGATGACATTTCTTTTAAGAGTTTGCCAGTGTCTTAAGTAGTTAAACATACACTTTAATTTCTCTTGGGTAAATATCTAGAAGCAGAATTGTTCTGCTTCTAGATATTTACCCAAGAGAAATGAAGCATATGTCCAAAAAAAACCTTGCACTCAAATGTCATTATCAGCCTTACTCATAATAAACCAAAGTGGGGAAAATGGCTATGATTATCAGTAAGTAAATAGATGAAAATAGTATGGGATAGTCAGGCAGTGGAACACTACACAGCAATAGAAAGGAACAAACTACTGATATATACAGCATGGATAAATCTCAAAAACATTACACTTCATGGAAAAAGTTTATATTGTACGATTCCATTTATATGAAGTTATAGAATAGGAAAAAACTGATCTAAGGTTATGAAAATTAGATCTGTGTACAATGGCACAAGAGAACTTTTTGGGGTGACAGAAACATTCTATATGTTTATTGTGATCATGATTATGTGATATATATTTATCAAAACTCACTGAATTGAACCCTTACAGTGGATGCATTTTATTGTATGTATAAATTATTCTGAAATTACATTGAAAAAATCCATAGTAAACATTCAAAGAAAATGGCAAACAAAATATTTGCAACATCTAAGGCAGATAAGTTTGTGAAATCTTTAATATACAAAGAACTCTTAAAAATTAATAAGAAAATACGTATACATGAAGAAAATTGCAAAAGCACCCAAAGAAATAATTCACAAAAGAAAAAATATAAACAGACAATATATATGAAAAAGACTTTGACTCCATAGAAATCAAAGAAACACAAGCAGAATAATAATAATATAATTTATTATCTGTCAAACTGATTTTTTAAAAAAATTTTTTAAATACCTGGGTTTGGTGAGGACAGGAAGAAAAAGATACTCTCAGATCTTTAGTGGGAATGTAAAATGGTACAATCTCCCTGGAAGAAAAAATGTCAATATATATGCAAAGTCCTCTTGCTTTGACAACATGCCTAGATGTAGGTATGGGTGGGCATGCCTGTTTTCCCTCTTCAAATCTCCTTTGGTGTAAAGATCCTCAGGTTTATGCCTTTGTTAAGTGCGTCTGTACCAGGAAGTAAAATTGAACCTTAATTAGAACACCTTAAAGAATTAGAAAGACAAGAACAATCCAAACCCAAAGTTAGTAGACGGAAAGAAATAATTAAGATCAGAGCAGAACTAAATGAAATAGAAACCCAAAAAATGATACAAAAGATCAATGAAACAAAAAGTTGTTTTTTCGAAAAGATAGATAAAATTGACAAACCTTTAGCAAGGCTAGCTAAGAAAAGAAAAGACCCAAATAACAAAAA
Organism: Cynocephalus volans; assembly: GCF_027409185.1. Lineage (NCBI taxonomy): Eukaryota > Metazoa > Chordata > Mammalia > Dermoptera > Cynocephalidae > Cynocephalus > Cynocephalus volans. Next base: position 64,907,177 of record NC_084461.1, on the reverse strand, counting down.
TTAGAAAAGAAAAAGGTGGTATTACAACTGATACCTCAGAAATACAAGGAATCATTAGAGACTACTATCAACAACTATATGCCAACAAATGTGAAAATCTGGAGGAAATGGATAAATTTCTGGACAAATATAAACTACCAAAACTGAGCCAAGAAGACACAGAAAATCTGAACAGACCAATAACAATAAAAGAGGTTGAAACTGTTATCAGAAGGCTCCCGACAAAGAAAAGCTCAGGACCAATGAGTTCACTTCAGCATTCTACAAAACCTTCAAAGAGGAGTTGATGGCAGTTGTCTACAAACTATTCCAAAAGACTGAAACAGAGGCCATTCTCCCAAACTAATTGTATGAGGCAAACAACATCCTGATATCAAAACCAGACAAAGATACATAAAAAATAGAAAACTACAGGCCAATATCCTTGATGAATAGAGATGCAAAAATCCTCAATAAAATACTAGCTAACAGAATACAGCAACACATACACAAAACTATCCATCATGATCAAGTGGGATTCATCCCAGGGTTGCGAGTTTGGTTCAACATACACAAATCAATAAATGTGATACACCACATCAATAAAATCACAGACAAAAAACATATGATCATCTCTATAGATGATGAAAAAGCATTTGACAAAATTCTACATTTGTTCATGATAAAGACTATAAGTTAGGTATAGATGGAAAGTATCCCAACACAATTAAAGTTATATATGATAAGCCCGCTGCCAATATTATCCTGAATGGGGAAAAGCTGAAAGTTTTTCCCTTAAGAACAGGAACTAAACAAGGATGCCCACTCTCACCATTCCTATTCAACATAACGTTGGAAGTTCTAGCCAGAGCAATCAGAGAAAAGAAGACAATAAAGGACACTCAGACTGGAAAAGATGAAGTCAAACTGTCCCTGTTTGCGGATGATGTGATCTTCCATATCGAACAGCCTAAAGCCTCTACAAAAAAACTTTTAAAATCGATAAATGATTTCAGCAAAGTTGCAGGACACAAAATCAACACACAAAAGTCAGTAGCATTTCTATACTCCACCAGTGAACTTGCAGAAAAAGAAATCAAGAAAGCTTGTCCATTTACAATAGCCACCAAAAAATAAAATACTTAGGAATAAAGCTGACCAAGGATGTGAAAAATCTCTACAAAGAGAACTACAAAGCACTGTTGAGAGAAATTAAAGAGGACACAAGAAGATGGAAAGATATACCATGTTCTTGGATTAGAAGAATTAACATTGTGAAAATGTCCATATTACCCAAAGTGATCTACAGATTCAATGCAATCCTCACCAAAATTCTAATGACATTTTTCTCAGAAATGGAAAAAACTATCCAGATGTTTATATGGAATAACAAAAGACCATGCACAGCCAAAGCAATCCTGAGCAAAAAAAAATAAAGCTGGAGGCATAAAACTACCTGACTTTAAAAAAATATTACAAAGCTATAATAACCAAAACAGCATGGTACTGGCATAAAAATAGACACATGGATCAATGGAATAGAATAGAGAACCCAGAAATCAATCCATATGCCTACAGCCATCTAATCTTTGACAAAGGCAGCAAGTCTATATACTAGTGAAGAGAATGCCTTTTCAACGAGTGGTGCTGGGAAAACTGGATATTCATATGTAGAAGAATGAAACTAGACCCATACCTTTCACCATATACCAAAATCAATTCAAAATGGATTAAAGAATTAAATATACATCCTGAAACAATAAAACTTCTTAAAGAAAACATAGGGGAAATACTCCAGGAAGTAGGAGTGGGTACAGACTTCATGAATATGACCCCAAAAGCACAGACAACCAAAGGAAAAATAAATAAATGGGATTATATCAAACTAAAAAGCTTCTGCACAGCAAAAGAAACAATCAACAGAGTGAAAAGATCACCAACAGAATGGGAGAAAATATTTGCAAAATATATATCTGACAAAGGATTAATATCCAGAATATAAAAGGAACTCAAACAACTTTACAGCAAAAAAATAAAAAAATAAAATAAATAACCCAATTAAAAAATGGCAAAAGAGCTGAATAGGCATTTCCCAAAGGAAGACATACAGATGGCCAACAGACACATGAAAAAATGCTGAACGTCATTCAGCATTCAGGAAATGCAAATCAAAAACACTTTGAGATACCATCTCACTCCAGTTAGCATGGCTAATATTCAAAAGACTGAGAATGATAAGTGCTGGAGAGGTTGAGGAGAAAAAGGAACCCTCCTACACTGTTGGTGGGACTGCAAAATGGTCTGGAGCCTTTATGGAAAATGGTATGGAGGTTCCTCAAACAATTACAGATAGATCTACTATATGACCCATCTATTCCACTGCTGGCAGTATATCCAGAGGAATGGAAATCATCATGCTGAAGGGATCCCTGTACTCCCATGTTTACTACAGCTCTGTATACAATAGCCAAGAGTTGGAACCAGCCCAAATGTCCATCATCGGATTAGTGGATAAGGATAATGTGGTACATCTACACAATGGAATACTACTCTGCTATAAAAAAGAATGAAATACTACCATTTGCAGCAACATGGATGGACTTAGAGAAAATTATATTAAGTGAAACAAGTCAGCCACAGAAAATGAAATACCACATGTTCTCACTTATTTGTTGGAGCAAAAAACAAACAAATAAATAAATATGCAAACAAATAAAGGGTGGGGGGAAGAGGACACAACAATCACAACAATTCCTTAAACTTGTTAAGACAAGTGAACAGATATGATGTAGTTGGGGGGCAGGTAGGAATGGGTAAAGGGACATGAAAATCAACTACAATGTATTTTGAGAAGTTAAAATAAAAAAACAGACAAATTAAAAAAAAAAAAAAGAGTAAACTAGACTAGCGCTGCCAAGGTCCCAAATCACCAAAGCTGAGAGTCTCTGAGTACGTACCTACGTGGAGACAAGAGGGGACTGATCCTTCATATCGTAGGTGGGCACCAGGAAAAGTCTGTGAAGCTGCAGAACTTTGCCCACTCTTGGCTCACATGGACCCTGACACTGTACAAGGTGCTGTCCTTCAGCTCAAGGCTAGCAGGGCTGCAGAGCAGGGGCCTACCTGTTCGGCACGCTTGGCTTCTCCACTATGGCCACGGGGATGGACTGTGTTGATTGGCCAGCTGGGCTATATCCTGTCGCCTGTGGTGGAGGACAGCATATGTGATCAAATCCCACCTAGACCACACAGAGAAGGGGAGGGGTGCCCCCAGGGAAGGCACGATAGACAGGTTAAAAAGATACAGAGGTGACTACCGGGGGCAAGCAGGCATTCTCTTACCTCCATGCTCAGACTCCCCAACGCCCTCCTGGAGTCACTGGGGCCACTTTCCTGGGTGACTTTATGAGTGTACCATCAAGTGAGTAAACTCAAGTCCCTGTGTTGCTTGTCATTCCATCATCCCCAAGCGACGAGGAGAGATGGTGCCTCCTCAGCTGTAGTGGAATCTGTGTTCCCTGCTGAAATCATAGGTGGTGAGTGAATACTGGGGAGAAGCACACCCAAAGGAAAAGCTAGAGTCCTAGAAAAAGCCCATTCCAACCTAGAAATGTGCCTGTATGAAAGGAGTCTGCTCCAGGGGGTCAGGCAGAGAAGTTAGTAAAAGGTGTTCCACACACAGGCCACCCATCCAGGCTCCATCCACAGGAGCACAGAGAATCAACCAGATGCCCTTCTCCAGTTCATACTAATCTCTCCCTTCTTTAATTTCCTGCTGTGCTTTGTGTCAGCCCACTCGCGACCTCCCAGTCGTTCTTGCATTGTTTCAAAGGAATTCAGCATGCCTCCTTAACTAGCAGAAAAGCCACAGGTCAAATCCTATCTCCTTCCTTAATCCTCCCTTGATTACCCCAGGCCAGGATGATCTCTCTCCTTCATTATCCCTACGTTCAGACTGGCCATAATCACACTGTGGTTTGTGGCAGCTCTTCGTTCATTGTCTTGAATTTCAATATATTTTTAGTATCAAAGTTTACTCTTTGTGCACTCACACCTTTTCTCCCCAACAAGTATGTCTTATATTTTGTTATATCCAAGCTGCAAATAGCACACAGTGCTAGGCAATATAGCCTAGTGGCTCAGAACCTGGGCTCCAGAGACAGAAGAAACCTGGGCATGAATTCGAGCCCTGCCACTTAGTAGCTGTGTGACCTGCCACAAGTTACTCAGTCTCGGTCTGTTATCTTTGCCTATAAAATCAGGACAAAAGTAGCACCTTCTTCACTGGGCAGTTACAAGGGTGGAGACAAATGCATGGCACATGTTTTAAGTGCTCACTGCTGTCAGCTGTGAATATGTAAGTGCTTGTCAATATCTGCTGATTGAAGGGCTGCAATGGGGGTTGGGGGGTTTGTAAATAAAGAGGGGGCTGCTCTAGAGTTGGGCTGGGAAGCCAGAGTGCCAGCTGTGTGAACACCACACTGTCCTAGAGGGGAGGCAGAAACCTGGAGACCTGGTGCAATATACCCCATAGGACAGTCACATACTATCATGGCACCTAGAGTTCTGGTTAAGGGGAAGAAATGTGGGGAAGAAAGTGCACAACTGAAGTTATGTAACACAAATAATTTATTAGAATATTATTAATTTATTCAACAAATATTCAACACCTATGGCGTGCAAGGAAAACAAGACATTTCTTTTCTTGCAGCTAATTAAGAGTGCAATAGCGAGAGGGTGTCCTCTCCCCACCAGAACTATCCTTCAAGCTGCTACATATAGTTCAAGCCTCAGTGACTTCTAGTCTGAATCATTGTGATGGTCTCAACTAGTCTTCATGCCCACTCTGGTCTTTTCTTTACTTATCTGTGTTGAGCAGAGCTGGTCAAATGTTTTCTAAAATACCTGAATACTTTATCCCCTTTCTGAAAATGTTTTAGTGGCTCCCCACTGCTGGGGTTGTCTGTCCTTCCTGGATCCCCACACTCAGGTGTCTCACTCCTTCAAGTATATATAGGACAAAACCTTCCCTGGATCTCTACCTAGAAAGTTTCTTCTCACTCTTTAAGAACCAGCTCAAGTATCAGCTGCCCTGGGAAGCCTTCCGTATCTATCAGAGCCCACCCAGAAATACAGAAACCACTTTAATTGAATTTAATGCAGGGGATTAGTTTGGCAGGTGATGGAAAAACTGAGGCACCGACCAGGGGACAGTGAGGAAAACCAGAGATGAGCACCAGCAAGCAGCTGTTACCAGCTCGGGTCTAGATGGGCAGTTGAAGATTATCAGAGCCCAGGAGCCATGATCACCCCACTAAAGCTGGACCCTAGCAGACCTGTCTACTGGGAGATGGAGTCATGGGGGAGACCCAGCTGCTTCGAAGATTCTGAATATGTCACACAAGGCAGAGAACAGGGAGCATGACCCTGACTTTCCCCTTTCTCCTGTCCTCCCTTCTGTCCACAGTGCCTCCCATTGGCTGAAAAAGCCAGAAGCCAGCTGACACTGAGCCTGCAGGTGCTCCTAGCCCCCCACCCCACTCCCCACCCACTCCACCCCCACCCTGGAAACTGAGGGAGCAGAAGAGGAGCGAGGCACGGAGCTGCTTCGCTTCCTGCCTCCCTTAGGCAGATAGCCACCTCTCTGCCCCCTCGACTCTGATCCTGTCTTTTTCATAGCACTGATTCCACCAGGCTGTGATCTCTCTGCTTACAAGTCAGTTTTCCTTACTAGATTGTGGAGTTGCACAGGGTAAGACAACGGCCTTATTCATCTTGGTATCCTCAGGTCCTGGCATAATTCATGGTACATAAAAGGCATTCAGTCGTCCTGGGATATCTACTGAAAGGAAACTCCTGGGATCTCCTCCAGCTAGCTCTCCTTTTCTACCTCCTTGACTGTCTGTTCTGTTCTTCAGCACTGAAGAATAAACAAGAAGGAATTGTGAGGTCCATTCACCTCTCTGGGTCTGCAGTCTATAGACTTACATTAAATACTCCCAACAACAAATCGCAATAATTATTTATACTCAGAGCACCATCAACATATCAACCTTATACCTTCCCATAGCAACATGAAAATTATTCATGGAAATTACCCCTAAGTCTCAAAATATCTTCCCTCTACCACCCAAGATGCTGCTAGGCCAACTCTCCCTGCTGTTAATCAGTCTGTGCTCAGGGCAAACAAACTAGTTTTAAAATCAGCTTAAGCAAAACATAATTAGGAAGATAAATTAGCTGCCTCCACAATTGCATAGTGAATGCCCAAGCAGAGATTATTTTTATTATCCACCATTTTTGCTGTCTGTGTAGCCTCTTCCTTTCCATTACTGCAGACGATGCTCGACTGACAGCAGAGAGAATGCCGCAGAACTTAAGTTCTGACCTTGACTGTCTATACGATGACTACCCAAGAAGGAAAAACTGGCTTTTTGGTTTTGTTTTCTTAGTCGCAAATTTATAACACCAGCCTAGTGGGATAGCAAGGGAACACAGAGGAAAAGACCCCTGTAATTAAAATCAGACAGCCAAAGTTGAACTCTTGGTTCTGATTTATTTCTGTACACTTGTGAGCAAGTTAGGCAACCTCTGAGAAATCTGCATCTTCTCACGTGACGTGAGCACGAGGACAACACCTACCTCAATGCTAATGAGAGCCAGTACATGCTTGCTCCATGCTTCTGAGCACTTCATGTGAATTAACTTCTTTAATCCTTACCACAACCTCATGAATTACGTCCTATTGTTATTTGCACATAGGAAACAGGCCTACAGAGATTAAGTAACCTGTTCAAAGAATATTGTGAAAATTGGGTGTGATTTTTATGCATTGAACTCATGAAGCAATTGTCTGGAACATGATAGAAGTTCAATCAGTTTTTTCCTTTACAAGTCCCCACCCCAAATTAACAATCTTTATAGAAACTAGTTGTTTATTGAAGCTGCCTGGTCAAGAGGGCTGGATCCTTCACCCCTCACTCACTGTCCTCTGTGTTTCAGTGTCCCACTGTGTAAAATGTCAGACTATCAGCAGCTGCCAGTCGGTGGCCCATGTGCTGGACCTGGCCTGCAGCAACATTTTGCTGCATTACATAATGTTTGCATGCTAAAAAGTAGTTGTCAATGTTAAAAATCAGTAGACTTCTCTCTACTTCTATAGCTCTCTCTCTCTCTTTCTCCTACACACACACACACACAGAGAGATTTTAGGCTTCTCTTGAAAATGGGCCCATCTGGCCATATGGGCTCTTATTACCACAGGGCAACATTCACCTCAAATTGTGTGAAGGTCACCTCTTTTACAAAGGGAATATATGCTCCAATTTGCTGTAGCCCTCATTTCTCACAGCTTTGTGCAGACATATGGGTCTACAACCTTCCAACCTAGGGATCGCTAAGTTCTCTCCCTCCCACCACTAAGAGTCCATGAGTCCCTGACAACTTGACTGAGTTTCACAGATGAAGAATCCACAGTAGGACACTGTGGATTTCCACTGAATGTTGTTGTCACATAAGGTGACCAATTCATCCCAGTCTAACTGGAACTTTCCCCTTTTTAGACTGAAAGTCCTGCATCCCAGAAAGTTCGTCTGTCCCAGGCAAATCAGGTTGGTCACCTATGTGTCAAATCACAAGGTCACCTCTATAGTGGTCCCTACCATCTGGGAAGTGATGCCATACTTAATCCTGGTACTACTGAGTCTCACTGGGCAACTCCTGTGGTGTAAGGAGAGCACCCCCGTGTTGTATGGGGTGGGGAGGGTGGCTGAACAGAGAGGGCCTGAACCTGGTTTCTGGTTGCATGAGCAGTTCTCCTGCTGGGGCTCTGTATGACCTTAGGTCGGTCACTCAGTCTCTGGGCCTCTCTGCCCTGTCATTCATTCATTCAACAAATATTTATTAAATGCCCTTCATGTGCCAGGCACTGTTCTAGGCACTGAGGACACAGCAGTGCCTAAGCAAGAACAAAGCCCTTGCCCTTAGAGAAGAGGTCCTTGCTTCACATCTAGAAGGGAAAGACAGAAAAAGAAGTTAACAATATCTGACAGAATTGCAAGCAGCGATAATGCTGTAAAGAAACCAGTGGCTATATGAGAAAAACAGTCTACAGGGCCACAGGACCATCAGCAATTTTGGTGGTTGCCAAGGAGGAGCAGGAATGAGTCAAGATTTCACCTTGCCTCCCATTTTGAACAATATGACATTCTTAACTTTGGGGTTTCGGGACTCAAGGGATATATGTAACAGTTTAATTTTTCAATTACAAAATGTATCTTCCTCTGTGAAAAACAGCTTTATGGCTACAATCAATATCAATCCCAAATCTGGTTCTTGCACAGATGGATTGAAAATGTATCAAGTCAAATCCACCCAAACAGTAGCACCAGGATTGAAAAAAGAGAGAGGACAAGTTTATTAGCAAATCTGAGGACATTTTATTAAACAAAGTGCAGTTGAAGTCAGGGGCCCACGTGCTAAAGCCAGAAGCAGACTGGTAAGTAGATAAATAAATAGACTCTCCAGTGTCTACTCCCATCCCCCATCCCCAAAGCTGTATCTGCCTCAGTGAAGGAAGTAACCACATTATAACAAATTAAGTAAGGGACACTATTACAGTATGTCATTCATTCATTACACAAATAGGTATTGACTACTACTACGTGCCAAGACCGTTATGATAAATAATGAAAGAAAGTGATACTTGGGAAGTCCAGCATATTTATCTATATTTAAAATAACCCTTCTTTTATTCTTCTGATTATAAAACAATAAATTGCATTTTATAATTCTTAAGCTTAAAAAAGTAATAAAAGCCCTCCTTTAATCCAGAGTTTCTCAACCTTGGCACTATTGACATTTTGGGATGGGAAATTCTGTGCCATGGGGGCTGTCCTGTGCACTGCAGTATATTTAGCCGCAACCCTGGCCTCTACCCTCTAGATGTGGCATCACTTTCCCCTTCCCCTTCCAAGACATTGCCACCAAAAATCCCTCCAGGTATTGCAAAATGTCCACTGGGGCGGGGGGTGGGGAGAATTGCTTCAGGCTGAGAACTGTAGCTTTAAGCAATCCACTTTTCTCTGACAATTGGGACTCAGAAGTGTAGGAGCATGGAAAGGCCCCCAACCCTTCCCCCATGCAAATAAGCAGGAGACTCCCTCCTGGAAGATCCCTTATATTCCATCTTCTCATCCTTGATGCCAAGACACCAGTCCTCCAGAGACAGGCATGCTATCCCAGGTCTGGGTTGGAAGGGGAGGATGGGAGTGGCCAAGGAGATCAGTGAGCTTCTGGAGCTTACGGTGCATGAGTCATGGCTGACCATCCAGGCCATGCCCCAGACCTGCACTCCTCCAAATGAGCTTTGCTAATGATGCTGGAGAAAAGCTTCCTCTATGTGAGGCTTATACTCCCACATGAAAGTCCAGCAGTCTGTGGCTTCTCTAAGCCAGGAGGATGAAAATTGTGCTCCATCTATCTTGACCACTGTTATGAGCAAGTCTCCAAAACTGGGAGCAGAGGATGCCTGCCTGGCTACTCCCTGCCATAAGAACTTTACAAAGAGTCCATTGTCCACAACCTAATCTAAGATAGAACCAATGCACTGGCTGGGTAGCTTACCCCCAGCTCTGGCTGGTTATTTGGGAACAAACACTAGTTGTACGGAAGCAAACATTTTCAGTAGATAAAAAATGCCATTGTGAACCCAGGTCAGACATGGCATCTGTAGATATCTATAACCTGGGTCCTGTCTGCTTGAAACAAAAGGAAAATTAGTCTTATATGTTACCATCTAGAGACTCAGGTTCAGTGGTTTCCAGTCACAGAAAAGAGAGGTGGAATGTTAGGGAAAGGGTGAGAGGAAAAGTGTTCTATTTTTATTCATTCGTTTGATAAGTATTTATTGAGTTCTTATTATATGCCCAGCACTGTGGTCTACCCCTGGGAAGAACTTAGCTTTAGATGGAATCTTTCAGGGTTCGCAAGTTCAAAAGCTTCCAGAGCCCGAAAGTAACCTAAATGATGGGGGCAGTGCTTCTGCCCATCTGAAGGGGGCCCGTTCCTCATCTCCAGCTACCCATTGCCATGATGGTCTGGAATCCTATTTTGCCACATCTTCTGAATTTTGAAGAGAATTTGGAAAACTGGATTTGTATATGAAATCTATTAATTTTTAAGCATAGGCTGAAATTTTAAAATAAAAACAAAACAAAAAGCCCTGCATGGACAAAACCAAACTAGTTTGTAAGCCTTCAGTCTATAACTGCTCTTTAGAGACAATGAGACGCAGTGGGTAAGAGGTACCTGGAAGGAATAAGAAGGGTGTCTGTTCTACCCCTTTTTTGCTGTGTGACCTTGAGCAAGTTACCTAACCTCTCTGTGCCTTACTTTCCTCATGTATAAAATTGTAGACTTAAATGAGAGAATGTGTGCACATGCCTGGTCCATAATGGGTCAATCAATGTGAGCTGTTATTTACTTAGGGCACCTGGTTAACTCTCCCAGAAATCTCTTTACAACATTTTTGACAGTTGAACATTCAACCACTGCTGTGCACTTCCTGAGGCAGGAAGCTCATGGCTTCTTAGGGATGCCAGTTGCATAACAACCCCCAAATCTCAGTGGCTTAATCCAATGTATGTTCAGTTATTGCTCAGGTCCCAGTCCAACATGGTCAACAAGTGCTCTGTTCCACCCTAAGCCCCATGGACCCATGCACCCTCTATCTGGTTGCTCTGCCACCCCCCAGGACCTTCCCAGAATCTTCCGCTGGGTTCTCTGCTTTCAGTTAGCTAAGAGAGAGAGAATACCAGATGCACCACATCTATACATTCCCATTTGCCAGAACCCTATCACATGGCCTGAACCAAATTATAAAAGAGACTAGAACATGAAATGTTCCCATGTGTCCAGAAAGAGAAACAGAGAAAACACATTGGTGAAATCTAGACAATCTTTGCCACACTCTGCATCCATATAAATACAATTCTGCAGATTTGGAATGTGTACCTGTTACCTGTCTCTGTCATGCCCTTCAGAGCAATATACACTGGACAGCAGAATGCATGGGCTTGGGTTCAGAAAGGCTTTGATTTGAATCTTAATTTCAATACGTGCCAACTTTGGACCTCTCTAAATACCTTAAACACTCTGTCCCTCAGTTTTCTCTTTCGAAAAATAAGGATAGGGGGCCCTGAAGACATGGGCATCAGCCCGCCCGCCGCTCTCCATAGCTGGGCGGACCACGGAGCCAGAACCAAAAGCTACTGTAGCAAAAGCCCCCCAGGCCCTGACACGGGGCCTCAGCCCCACCACCTACCCTGCAGCATCTTAGCGTGTACTTCTTAGGCACATGTTTCTGTGGGGTGTGTGACTTATCTGCTCATGTCCTTCACCAAGTTTCTGCTTAGATTTTTCTAATTCATTTTTAAGAGCTCTTTTTTCATTAAAGATGTTAATCTTTGTGTTAAATTTGTTCCTTATCGATTGACATTAAAATTAATTTTAAAAAAATTCAACTCCTTGAGGGTTGTTGAACTGAGAGGCTCAGTTTGTCCCTGGCTGTTGGCCGGAGGCCACCCTCAGTTCCTTACCACGTGGGGGACCAACTTGAATAATGACATATTAAAAATAATAACAATAAAAATAACCACTTCCATTAAAAAAAAGAAAGAAATGTCCTAAAATTGATCTGGGTAGTGATTATACAAGTGTATGAAAAATTAACTCCCTTGGACATTTCAGATTTGTGCTTTGCTTGTGTTTTACATAGGTCTTAAAAAAAACAAAAAAACAAAAACTCCGCCAGCGTCCCCTGTCCCGCTCCCTCAGGTATAACACAGACAGTACCATGGCCCTCACCGTGCATGTCGTCCCACTTAGTGTCTCCTCTCACTGTCGAAATGGATGACAGTGATTAGGGTGTCCTAAACACAGACAACTAGGTGGAAGAGGGACCTGCCACCTTGAAGCAGTGCTACTGTCTAGTTCGTTTTGGAAACTTTGTGATTCTTCTACCCGGACAAGGAAAATTATGGGAAGACACAAATGTACTAGACACAAAACATGAAAGATATTGTATTACTCCATTTCTATTACTTATAAAAGAATACCTGGAACTGGGTAATTTATAAGAAAATAAAATTTATTGCTTACAGTTTCTGAGGCTGGGAAGTCTAAAGTCCAGGGAACACATCTGGTGAGGGTCTTCTTTTGTGATGGCTTTACAGCACTGCAGGGGTCTCACATGGCAGAAGATGGAGAAGCAGAGAGAGAGAGAGACTCTTCATGTGCTCTGCTTTTAAAGCCCTCTGAACCACACCCCAACCCCATTATTAATCCATTCACTACAGCATGGTCCTACAATCTAATCACCTCTTCAAGGCCCCACCTTTCAATTACCAGAGTAGGATTTCCCACCCTCAACAGTTACAGTGGGAATTAAGCTTCTAATATATGAACTTTGGGGGACACAATTCCATCAGTCCACAGCAGGCATTTTGCTTGTGTGTATGTTTAGGAATTGAATGGTTCATATTATATTGCACAACTATAGCAGAGCAAATTAAACACCACAACACACCACACCCCCCCAAAAAGAAAGAAAAATAAGGGTAGTCATACTTACCTGACTGGGTTGTTGTAATGATGAAATAAGAAAATGTATATGTTAGCACACTGCATAGTATCTAGATAACCTAGAAAGTGCTCAATTAATGCTGGTGTCTCCTTTGGTCCTCTTTTACCTGATTGCTTTGCAGTATTCAAAGATGACTCTGATTATTTCCATAAGTTTTCCCTTCTCCCAGTTTCCTTAGCTATTTTTATTGTTTTTATATGACATCATCACCAGACCCCTCACTCTCTTGATGGCTGTTCCATGGACATACCCCAGTTAGTCAAGGGACATCTTGACAAACTACCATAGTTTCGGTTTACCTGAAAGCAGACCCTGAGACAAGGACTTGGGTGTAGGTAATTTGAGGGTAAGTAATCTTAGGAAACAGAAGTGAGGGAAAGGAGAAAGGAAGACAAGTCTATAAATAAGTGGATTATAGCTGTGGGCAAATGGGGTTCAATCCCATAAGGGGATCTAAAGAAACATGTTGAAAGCATCTTAAAATTGTCCCACATTGTATGTCCTGCAGGATGGGGAGGCTGGTACATTTATCCATGAAAACCGATTCTCACTGGTTGAAGGCTTCCTCCAACCCAGGGGTGTTAACTGCCTTGAAATCATGGCTTGTACTTACACGTAGCTGAGTAGGCTCTCCAACTTCTAGAAAGCAAAACAGAGAGACACTGTGATGAAAGCTTATACAGACACTGGCAAAGTGCGTGGCAATATTCACACAGCTACTTTGCAGTCAGTGACTGAAGGATGTGGCTCAGGGCATCACAGCTCTGCTACAATGCCTCTAGCACAATATCTGGAAGAAGCCACCGACATATTCATAAAGCTTGTGCCTGGGTGCAGAGATTATGGTGATAGATATTTTATCTTTTTAATTTTTTCCTTTCTCCAAGGAACATGTGATGGCCAGGAATAAATACTATGGTCCAAGCGAAGGTCTGACCAGAGAAGAACAGAAGATATAATAGTTCATTAAAAGCAGACTGAGGGTAAGGAAGAAGCATAACAGCTTATATTCACAGATGACACCATGCTGTGCACAGAAAATACCAGGGAATCCACACACAACATGCCTAGAACTAATAACAGAGTTTTTAGCTAGGCTGCAGGATACAAGATCAGTATTTTAAAAATCAATTGTATTTCTATAAATTATCAATGACAAACCAAAAGGTGAAATTTAAAATAATTTTTATTCACAAAGCATCAACAAGAATAAAACACTTAGGAATAAATTTAATGAACGTGCAAGACTTGTACACTAAAAATAATAAAACATTACTAAGAAAAATTAATGAAAGACTTTCTACAACTTAGGCATAGTTGGAAAGTATCTCAACGTAAGTAAAGACATATATGATAAGCCCACTGCCAATATCATCCTGAACGGGGAAAAGCTGAAAGCTTTTCCCTTAAAAACAGGAATTAGACAAGGATGCCCTCTCTCACCACTCCTATTCAACATAGTGTTGGAAGTACTAGCCAGAGCAATCAGAGAAGAGAAGGAAATAAAGGACATCCAGATAGGAAAGGATGAAGTCAAGCTATCCCTTTTTGTGGATGATATGATCCTATATATTCAACAGCCTAAAGCTTCTATAAAAAAAACTCCTAGAGTTTAAATGATTTCGGCAAAGTTGCAGGGTACAAAATCAACACACAAAAATCAGTAGCATTTCTATACTCCAACAGTGAACATGAAGAAAAAGAAATCAAGAAAGCTTGTCCATTTACAATAGCCACCAAAAAAATAAAATACTTAGGAATAAAGCTGACCAAGGATGTGAAAAATCACTACAAAGAGAACTACAAAGCACTGCTGAGATAAATTAAAGAGGACACAAGAAGATGGAAAGATATACCATGCTCTTGGATCAGAAGAATTAACATTGTGAAAATGTCCATATTACCCAAGGTGATCTACAGATTCAATGCAATCCTCACCAAAATTCTAATGACATTTTTCTCAGAAATGGAAAAAACTATCCAGACATTTATATGGAACAACAAAAGACTGCACATAGCCAAAGCAATCCTGAGCAAAAAAAATAAAGCTGGAGGCATAATGCTACTGGCTTTAAATTATATTACAAAGCTATAATAACCAAAACAGCATGGTACAGGCATAAAAATAGACACACGGATCAATGGAATAGAAGAGAACACAGAAATCAATCCATATGCCTACAGCCATCTGATCTTTGACAAAGGTGGCAAATCTACATACTAGGGAAGAGACTGCCTTTTCAACAAGTGGTGCTGGGAAAACTGGATACTCATATGTAGGAGAATGAAACTAGACCCATACCTTTCACCATATACCAAAATCAATACAAATGGATTAAAGAATTAAATATATATCCTGAAACAATAAAACTTCTTAAAGAAAACATAGGGGAAACACTCCAGGAAGTAGGAGTGGGTACAGAATTCATGAACAGGACCCAAAAAGCACAGGCAACTAAAGGTAAAATAAACAAATGGGATTATATCAAACTAAAAAGCTTCTGGACAGCAAAAGAAACAATCAACAGAGTGACAAGACAACCAACAGAGTGTGAAAAAATACTTGCAAAATATACATCCGACAAAGGATTAATATCCAGAATATACAAGGAACTCAAACAACTTTACAGCAAAAAAACAAGTAACCCAATTAAAAAATGGGCAAATAGGTATTTCTCAAAGGAAGATATACGAATGGCCAACAGACACATGAAAAAATGCTCAGCAACACTCAGCATCCGGGAAATGCAAATCAAAACCACACTGAGATACCATGTCATTCCAGTTAGGATGGCTAATATCCAAATGACTGAGAATAAGGTGAAGAGGTTGCAGAGGAAAAGGAACTCTCACTCACTGTTGGTGGGGCTGCAAAATGGAATGGGAATCATCATGCCAAAGGGATTCCTGCACTCCAATGTTTATTGCAGCTCTATTTACAATAGCCAAGAGCTGGAACCAGCCCAAATTTCCGTCATCTGAGAACCAGAAGGTGGGGATCATTGGGGCCACCCTAGAGTCTGCCCACTCTGGTTCACCCTCTGACTCCCAATGATTCATGTCCTTCCCACATGCAAAATACATTTGTTCCCTTCCAAGGTCCCCAGAAATCTCATATCATTACAGCACTGGCTTGAAGTCCAGAATTTCATCATCTCAATTAAGTCCAGGTATGGATGAGGCTCCTAGGTTGTAGTTCCTCTCAATCTATAAAATTAAAGACAAGTTATTTGACTCCTAACACATAATGGAGAGAAGGGTATAGTAAAATAGTCATAGACATTCCCATTTAAAAAGAAGAGGGGGGGGGGCTATGTAAAATGAAAAGGAATTATCAGTCCAAAGTAGTTTTGAAACGCAGCCTAGCAAACTCCAGCCACAATTCCTTGATTATATTTCAAGGGCTGGGAACAATCTACCATAGCTCTTCGTTCTGCCCTCTGAGTCATATTTCCTTTTTTCATGAAAGGTGACACATGTTTGCAGCTCAGTAGTTTTGTCATCCTGCTTCCTGCCAGTAGAATTTTGGAGATCTGACAGCCTACTTTCATTTTGCACTCCTTCTGTCCTTTCAGTGTAAGTTAGCAGTGTTTTTGCTGAAATAATTTTCCTAAATACTTTGTGGGTCTCCTGTGAATTTCCCTTTGCACAAAAGCTATATCCACAATTCTTTTTGAGACAGGCCCTCATCTGCTGTGGGTTCCTGCTAAAATGGTTGAAAGATGGCTCCATTAAGCCAAAATGCCCTATTATTTGAGAATTTCTGTGAAATACACCTTTAATCTCTGGCGAGCGCTTTTTGTGTGAATGAATCTGATCTTTTTTGATATTCCTGAGGTTTTAACAAGTTTGTACAGTTATTGCTTGGCTTTTTCTCTAGGCCAGAACTTACCATTATGCCACATGCTTGAAATTAATTTCTTAATTTTAACATCTTTTCTCATCTAGAGAGACTAAGAATTTTCAAAATTGTCAAGTCCTGGTTCCTTTTTGTTTAATAGCTCTTCCCTCAATTTATCTCTCTCCTCTAAAATTTTGCTATAAGCATCAAGAAGAAACCAGGCGGAACTTTTAGCACTTTTCTTGGAAATCTTCTTAGCTGTATAATCAAATTCATCACTTACTTCATATATGTCTCATTGTGATGATTCATTTGTATGTTTCTGCTTTTAATGCATTTGTAGCAATTAAAAGATTTAGATATAGTATATTTGTAATTTTAGCAAAATATATATAATATATATTTAAGAGAATTCAATATATTTATAAATTAATGTTTAAATGTTTGGAAAATGTTATAATTGCTAAATTCATGTTATTATTTTTTAGTTGTTGGAGTGCTTGAATTTTTAGAAGAATACTATTTAAAATCAAGCATCAAACGGGTTACAAATAGCAGTGATTGTGTCTCTCTACCTACAGTGGCCCTTCAGACATAGAAGAATTTACCAAATGTAGGCATTCCGGAAAGATTCATGGGGGAGATATTGAAAGCAGCAGAATTAAGGAGACAAGAGCCAGGACTGGGTATCGGTTGCTACTTGGCTGAAGAGACTGGATGGCAGCCCTGCAATGCTGCTGTCCTGACTCCCTCTAGTGGTTAAGACTGCAAAGCCTGCCTTTCCTGAGCACAAAGAGAAAAATACTGTTGCTAGGTCATCTCTCTCCAGAAAGTTTGATTTGCTTAGTGAGACGAAGAAACAAAAAGTTCAGAAAATTTTCCTCCAACATTCTTATGAGCTATTTATCTAATCTTTGCCCAAACACTTCCCACATCACTAAGCACCGCAATACTGAACATCTTTAGTAATTACAACTGTGTCCTTCTTCTCAGCTGACACTTTACCCCTGTGACCTGTACTCATTAGCCCCACGTTTGCCCTCTGGGGTTGCACAGCACAATTCTAATCTCATTTCCACCTGACAGCACTTCAAATATTTGAAAACAGCTTCTTGACCCCCCCCCCCCCCGCCGAAGCTTGGTCTCTCCAGGCCAACATACGTTCCTTCAACTGTTCCTTCTTTGATTCTTTTCCAGATTCTAGTCTCTGTCTCAGTTGCTCCCCTGTGGAGACGATGGTTTGTCAGCAGCCCCTGAAGACACACTGAATGCCGAGACCTGTACCCGGCACCTGAGATATGGCCCAACTGTCCCACAGTGCGGTGGGGCTGATACCACCCTCCTGCCAGACACTCTACCCCTATGAGCCCGAGCTCTTTCATGCAGCCTTGTCAAATGATGGCCAAGATTTCTCCTGTCTGGATATTTCCCACATGAGGCAACTTCACACTTGCCTTACTTTACTCTCTTTGCAGCCCTGAAACATTTTCTCTTCTTGAGCAAAACTCAATAGTTTTCCAAATAATAATGTATGCAAACAACTGCAGGCAGATGACCAGGTCTTCATGAACGTGGCCTGCCACTGATCAGAGAGCTCAAAAAAACCCCTCAAGAATGACCTACCCTCTGTGAGACTGAAGCTGGGTAACTTGGGAACGGGTCTCTGATCTTCAGGTTAGGGACACCTGACTAGCCTAAATCTCTTCTGCTGTAGTTTAAACTCATTTCTTCTAATTTTGCCCTCAGTGGACATGGAGAAAAAAGACTTGATGTCAATCATGTAACAGTCCTTTGTAGTTTGAAGACTGATATTCAGTCTACTCACACCTCTCTTCTCTGAACTAATGCAGACTTTTCCCCGAAGGGCTATTTTTCAAAACCTTCCATCATTTACTTTGTCTCCCTTGGCTCCTTTCCAATTTCTCCATAACATCCTCCACTTATGGGCCCCAAGACTTAACAGTATGTTTTAGTGACTGATATTGGCTACAGATTAAGAATTATATCTGTGAAAATATTTCCATTATAATATAGCTCATTGTTACAAAGATTTATATACATAAGAAGTCCCTGATGTACAGCAGGTTATGTTTCAAAACTTTCTTTGTAGATCAGTTATTTGATATTTGGGTACATTTTTGCATAGAAACAATATTATACCTGGTACTTGGGATCCCCGCCCAGCCAACAAGAGCCAATTCAATCCATGGAGCAATAATGATATCAAGTTGAATTTAGAGAATAAAAATTCTCTAATGTTGAGATAATAGATGCAGGAAGATAGAATGGGAATTTCTTCCTCCAGGTTCTCAGAGAGGCTGTCCATAGGAAACAGTATGAAATGGGTGACTCCTAACTTTGGGTATCTTCTCTCATTCTTTTCTGGCCCTCTCCCACCTCTTTGGGTCCTAGTTCCCAATATCCTAGAGTTGTCTGAAATCTCCTAGGGTGCTGCCTCACGCAGATCTCCCACATTCCCCAGTTTTTCATGCTTCAGCACATCTTAGCTCCTCTCTTCCATGATCCGAACATCCATCCCCTAGTGAAGCTAAGTTCAGGTGAGTGTTAGGATGACAGGCGTGTCATTGAACCAATTGCCACGAACAAATTTTCAGCAGTGCTTCTGTTTTTAAATGGGTGTCTTAGTTATTCAAAAGATTCTCATCTGTGTAATTTCAGGCAGTGCCACAAAATGAAAAAATACAGATTACATGAGGGAAGATTTGGGGGAATATGGAAGACGTCATAGAGGGGCTTATTTTGCTGCTTGAGAATCTATCCCAAATGGTACCTACTTTCCACAGATTTCTTCCTTCCTCCATTTCTGAATCACAGATTATATGCTCCAGATTGCCTTTCAGCAGTTCCAGGGCTTTAAAAATTGTTTTTATTTTGAGAAATTGCTGAATGAAAGCAGCCAGAGACTCCCGCCCCCCAACAAAAGTACATACAGTAGAATTACATTTATATAAAATTTTAGAAAAAGCAAACTAATGTATAGTGATAGAAAGCAAATTAGTGGTTTTCCCAAGGTCAGGGGAAGAGGAAGAAATAAATTATCAAGGGGCCTGAGGAAACTATTGTGGGTGATAGAAATGTTTATTGTCTCAATGATTGTGGTAAAGGTTTCATGGATATATATACATCTGTCAAAACTCATCATGTTGTACACTTTAAATATGTGCAATTTATTGTACAATTATACCTCAATAAAGTTGTAAAAAGAGAAGTGCAAAAAGACTAATTGATATTTATTAACAATTTATCATATTTGCCTCAATCATTGTTTACATAAAATAAACAGATAAAAATGAAATCCCCAGCCATAGTTCTATTTCTTTACCTCCACCCCCAGAAGCAACTATCATGAATTTAGTGTGTATCCCAATCAGTCCACTGGTAATAATTTTACATGCTTGAGGATATATTCTTAAACAATATAGAATACTATTTATGCGTGTTTTAAAAAATTTATATAAATGACATGTATATTTTATTCCACTAATTTCCTTTTTCTTACATTATGTAATGTGTTGATATTATGTAGAGATGTTTTTTATATGGATATATTACATTACATATATAATAAGGCATAATCCATCCCTTCTAATGGCTGTTATAACAATTCATATCATAATATAATGTGGATATACTATATTTTACTTACCCATTCTCCCCATGATAGGCATTTCACTTGTTTCCAATTTTTCATAATTGTGTGCAATATTGCAATAAACTCTGAGGTTTTCAAAAGAAATCTAATGGCATTGGCCATATGAGTTACCAGGTAAGTGCACAGATAGGTCTTCTATGAGTCAGCTGTTGGCAAAGTGGAATGTCCTGTTTCAAGGATCTATGGACTGCACAAAAATAGCCAAAATCAAATACGGCCCAATCTCCAAATCCCACAACAACAAAGCAGCTCTGTTATGAATCCTGCAGAGCTGGAGATGATTCAGAGGGCAAGTCCAGTGGCCCACAGAGTCTAAATCTGACTTGGATACACTAGAGATCCAAAGCAGATGATCTGCCATGAGGCAGGTGGGACAGATGCCTTTAGCAACAGGCTCCAAGCAACTCATCTCTATCCATTGCTGTTTAAAGCCTAATTTGAGTTCTTGAGGATTATTAATGTTCTATGAGCATCATAAAATGTATATTTACTGCTTCTAAGTTACTGTTTGATATATATGTATTTATAGCATTATTCAAATTCTTCTGTTATGCTTAATTTTTACTTTCTTGATTTGGTAAAGGCTCAATGTAGCATGATAAAGCAACCCATTGCTATTGTGTTTCTAACAATTTTTCCAACAACAAGCATATATAGATTCGCAAATGTTATGTCTTCCTGGTGAATTTTACCTTTCATATTGTAAAATTATATCTCAAAAGTGTGGAAGAGGAAACTTCCAGCAATATAGTGAACTAAGATGGTGCAGAAGAGTTCTACTTCACCTTCTATTACAGAGAAATGCTGGGGGGAAAGTTATATGTACCTGACAGAGAGAAAGGGAAATCCCCAGATTCCAGAAACAAAGAGGGAACTCAGAGGCTGAACAATAAGTAGGGGCTAATGCCACTGTAGCCTCTGCAGGGTTTGGACAGACTATAAGCCCTAGGGGTGCCTAGGATTTCAACACCCTTCTGGGCCAATAAGATGTTGTGTCTGGTGTGAACAAGGAAGGTACCTGGAATCGAACACTCTGCAAAACTGAGTTCCTGAGGGCTGAACTGTTGGCAAAACCAGGATCAAATCTCCTGTGTCCTCAGGCTATAAGTGAAAAGAAAAAGAAAATAAGGTCATACACAAAAACTTGAAACCAAGCCTGAGCCATCCATTGACATGAGCTCTGAATTTTCACTGTGAGACAGAAATACCAATCTGGGAAGAAATATTAAAGCTGGTTGAGAGCTGGGGATACCTGCAGGACTCCCACAGAAGCAAACTTGAAGGCACAGTGAAGGGACAGTCCGACAACCCAAGGCATCCAGATCTTCACCAGGTGGAAAAATCCCTGCTGAAAATAAGCTCATAATAAAAATTACAACCACATGAGGAAACCATCTTGAGGGTCAGATCACAACATCAACAGAGAAATTAATGCCCCAAGAAGTAGAGAAATAGATCAATCTATAGATTACTATAAATATGTTTTAAATGATTTACAAGAAAGAAAAAAAGAAAAGAAAAATAGGGAAGCATGTAAAAAGTAAACGCAGATCTAGAAAAGGGCCAAATATTTCTTTTATAAATGAGACTTACAGCCACTGAAACTCAAAACTAAATAAATGTATTTAATAGCAAGATAAAAAAACAAGCAACTGGAACTAAGGAAATGACTCAGAATGTAGCAAAGACAAAAAGGGGAAAAAGATGAATGAGAGTTTAAGAATCACAAAGGACAGAATCACAAAAGACAGAAAGGCTATTTAATAGGAGTTACAGAAGGGGTGAACAGAAAATGGGAAAGAAATAATATGTGATGCGAAAATGGTTGGGAATCTTTTCAGAATCGATGACACAAGGATTCTTAGATTGACAAGTACACTGTATTGATATCTACTGCTGTGTAATAAACCATCCCAGAATTCAGTGGTTTAAAACCACCACTATTCATTTAAAACTCACAGTTCTGTGGGTGAACAACTTGGGCTCAGATGAGCTGAGAGGTTCCTGGTCTTGGAGGGTTTACTCAGGCACTTGTGGCCAGTGGGCAGATGTGGTCAGTGGGCAATGGCTGGCTTATATTAGCCAACTGCAACTACCATGCCACGGGCAAGTCAGCCTCACAGTGGCCAAAGGCCTCTGTGCTCTGATTTAATGTTTTGCAGTTGAGTTTTCAAATGTGCTGCTGTGTAGCATTTTCTGCCCTTTCACACAGATTGTGACAGATGTTGACTTACTGGGAACAACTTGATTCCAAGAGGGAAGTTGGAGTCATTTTAATTAATGGCTTGACATTTCTTTGCTGCTGTTGCAAAATCTTGGGGTAACTAATTTTTAGTTTTACCTATAAACCTTTCACCCTCCAAATTTGGCCCAAAAGTATCTAAAGAAAAAAACAAATTGCTTTGTTCGGTGTTAAAATCTGTGCTGCTAGGACTGTAGTACTAGACTTTTTTTTCTTGAAATTATGGTTAATGTTTAAAAGAACAAGAATTATCCCTATCTTTACACAGTGTTTTAGATTGATGGAGGGGCAAAGTAGGAAAGGTGGGTCTGGATCATGGGAAATAAAAGCAGATAGAAAGAAATAGAAAATATCGATCAACTAAAAGAAGAAAACGAAAAGATCTTCCTATTTGGGCCTTTCTATGAACCATGAATCCCTCTCAGCCAAGAAGTCAAACCTAGAAAATCATTTGTTCTTCTTAAATAAATGCTACGCTGGAGGGCTGGCCACTTAGCTCAGTTGGTTAGAGTGCAGTGCTCATAACACCAAGGTCAAGGGTTCAGATACCCATACCTGCCAAAACAAACAAACAAACAAACAGAAAGATTCTACACTAGAGTCTTTGACAAATAAACTGATAAAAAATAAGGAAATTTTGTTAATAATCACAATAGATTTCAGAATAAGAGCAGTCCATTTACCTCTGTTCTGGAAATACTTTGCTCTGAAAAGGGCTTTCAGGCAAATAATCCTCACACAATTGTTCTATTCAAAATATACAAGCTACTGAGGATTAAAAAAAAAAAAAAAAACCTGAGGGGCAAGAAAGAAAAATGTCACTTGCCCTAGGAAACTCCTAACTTGATGCATTTAGGACCTGAAATCAGGGCCACAGTGAAGGGTTAGGGAAGGGTGGTGCTGTGGGTTGAATGTCCCCTCAAAACATAACCCCCACTGTGACAGTGTTAAGAGGGTGAGAAATCCTGTTATGGCAATGAAAGGTGGAGCCTTGAAGAAGAGGTGGTTGTGATGACCATGACCTGGTAAATGGATTAATAAGTTGATGGTTTAATAGTGGTAATGGGTGTGGTTCTGAGGGCTTTAAAAGGAGAGCACATGAGGAGGCAAGCCTCTCTCTCTTGTTTCCTCTTGCCTTGTGATCCTGCACCTGCCGGCTGCCCTGCCATTTTCTACCATGAGTAGAAGCAGCCTGAGGCCAGTGTCAGACGCAGCTATCTCAGAATTGTAAGCCAAATAAACCTCTGTTCTTTAAAATTGCCCAGTCTCAGGTAGTCTGTTATAACAACACAAAAATAAATGAATACAGGTGGGGACAAGAAACCATTGAGGTAGCCTCAGGATGATAGGAGGCTGAAGAGATGGCACCCCTTGGCTCCAAATTTCCAAGGATGAATGTATTTCAAATATTCAGTTTCCTTGTCTTCATAAATGCCCTTGGACTTGTCACACCAGATATTCACATGTATGGTTTTAAAGATTTTGTCACTATCAACATGGGAAGCTGAAAGGAGTAGGGAAGTAGGAGTCTTTCCTGTACCTGGGTAACCCCCCTCATTTTTAATAACTTCTGGGGTGGGAAGCATGTCTGTTCCTTTGCTTTGGTCAGTTTGTAGATGTGGTGTCCTTCTTTGCCTTCTCAGATGCTGACATCTCCCTTAACTCTGCTGATGACCAACCTCCAGTCATACCATCACCTACACCACAGCCTATTTTACTCCTGCACAAAATGTGAGGGTAAGGTAGAGCTCACAGCTAGAGCAAAACTGTGATTTTAAACTTCCAGGAAGGAGGCCCTTTCTGCAGGGTATACAAGGGCCATTTGCTGACACTGGACTGTGACCACTGGTGCTCCTTACTTCATGTGAAGACACCGAGAACCAGGAAGCAGTCTTGCCTTGAGCAGTGGCATCAAAGCAGACCTGATAGGGCCACTAGCAAAACTTGGACAGAAATTCCAATAAGCTGCTTCCACCTTGACTCTGCCTTGGACAGCCTATCAATGCCAGAGCATCTCATACCTGTTTCTTCTTCCATATCTGACTGAGTCCACCCTCAACCCAATTGCAGTTCCCATCCCATTTCTGAACATGCCATTTGGAAATGTGCTCTTTCCTAGCTCGATCATGCTTTTTGCTCTTGACATTCATCCAGCTGCATCCGTGTACCCCTCTACCCCACCCCACCCCCATGGGTTCTCCCAGCCCTCCTAAGCCAGGCTCTCTTGGGGTAATCTGCATGAGCTAATTATGAATTAGGCATTTACTCTTGTAACATGCAAATAACCTGGGGAAGTCTTTCAGTTTAAGATGATGGAGGAAAGACGTTTCTTCCCCTTTACACTCTCAGCAACAAGCAAGATGAGAAACAGAAACACCCACGCAGCACTGATAAAACCAAGAGAACCTTCTGTTCTCAAAGCACAATATATGAACACGGAAAGTAACTGGAGGTTTCTTTCCCTAGCAGAGTAGAGAAAAGTGAAACTTAAAAACCTGCAGAGAATGAAATCACCAGGAAACAAAGTGATTTTTCCCTGCATAACCTCTGAAAAGCTCAGGCTCTGAGACTAGTTAGAGTGAGGAAAGTGATAGAAATAGGGAGATATGTCCAAAATCTACTCAATGAGCATTAAGTTCTCACCCACAACCCAAATAAAGTGATACAAAGAGGTTGTATGTGGGAAATAAATGAACCAGAAAGTTTCTAGAATATGTGGGAGCTAGATTTCAGAGTAAAAATATTGAATGATGCAAACATCCTCCTCATTTCAGCTGCAAAAATGCCAGCAGCTAG
Organism: Cynocephalus volans; assembly: GCF_027409185.1. Lineage (NCBI taxonomy): Eukaryota > Metazoa > Chordata > Mammalia > Dermoptera > Cynocephalidae > Cynocephalus > Cynocephalus volans. The sequence goes on along the minus strand of NC_084461.1, from coordinate 64,882,003 downwards.
GCTCTTACCTATAAGGAGAAGACTGGAAGATTCTTCTCTCCAGACCTCAACGGTCCCAGAGAGACGTCCAACAGATGATGACTTCTGAATCTCCCCCACTGAAAAATCCAGCTTACTACCATTGTAGTCAAGGGGGTGATCAGCCCCTCAGATTTTACATTTAGCCAGTTAGTGCCTCACTCTCAAAATAAGAACAGATAATCAAGAATTGACGGTAGACATTTGAAAAAAAGTTTCCTGCACAAAAAACAAAGACAAAAGCCAAACAAAGCAAAAAGAAACAAAAAAAGTTTACTAAGAGGAAGTAGAGACAATGTAAGGAATAAACAGTTCAAAGACAAAACTAGAAATAAAATCCTGAAATATGTAAGAAGAGAAAGTGCATTTATGAAATAAAAACAGGATGCTCTAGAAAAAAAAGTAACTAGAAAATAAAAAGAGCTCTTGGAAATTAAGAATAAGAGAACAGAAATTCTAAAAGTTGCTAGAAAAGTTGAGGAAATCTCCTAGAAAGTAGAACTCAAAACACAAACACATGGACAATAGAAAAGGTAAGAAAAGTAGAAGTTTGATCCTGGGGGGTTCAACTAATACGAGTTCCAGGAAAAAAAAGTGGAGGGAAGGTTTTAAAAGAAGAAATAAAATTTCCTGTAACTGTAAGTCTTGAGTCCCTCAATTGAAAGGGTCTCTTAAGTGCCGAGCACAATGAATGAAACCCATTTTAAGTCAAATTATATCAATTAACTATTTACCAAAAAATGCTGTGGGATCCATGTCATTTTGGATCCTCTGAGATGTCAAGATGAGATTGGTTGTGTGAGAGATGTATTGGGGAAATGCCTGTGAAGGATAAAGGACTAGAGAGCAGAAGTAGGTGAGGACAACCTACCTTCACACGATGCAGGTCTGATACCTGTGAGAAGAGAGCCTTGAGCAGGAAAAGCTTCAGACACAGCACAGCTCTAAGAAAGTCTCAGCCAGAGCAAAGGAGGTCTGTGCAGCAAAGGTTGCTTGTCAGAGGAGCCCCTGTCAGGTAGGCACGGCCTGGCTCTGTTCCACCTTAGTCACTGGCTGGGAGCAGCCTAAGGGAAGTACGTCCTCTTAGTTCACCTGGCGGGAGATCCAAAGGTGTGAAGCTGGAGCTGTCGGTCAGCTATGCTTCCCCTGGCAGGTTATCTTAAAGGCACATCTGAACAGTGCCACAGTCCATTTCTTGCCCCGCACAGATCCAATTCTCCCTGGTTCCTGTGGGCTTCTCTTCCTGAGGAGTAACTTAGAAGAGGGGAATCAGTGGAGGAACTATAGCCCTGGTGCTGCCATTTGTCTTGAGGTCATAACAAATATTCATCCTCTCCCACCTACACAATCCAATCTAAATTCTCCTCTCTCTCAGCTCTCAATTCTGCAGCTCTTGGAGGCTTACCTGGTTGTGTGACCCAAACCTTCATTCCAGAGAGGTCTTAGCTGTTGGTAATCACACGCTTTTCAGGCAGGATTTGTTGCCCGTGTCTATTCACAGATTGGGCAAGAGTATAGAGAGAGGTGCCCAGGACGGTCACCTGGAACTCACACACGTTCCTCCCTGCCCATTGTGTACAAGCATCCCCACAGTCTCCTGTTGATGAAGGTCAATTATCGCTACCGAGATGAGGACTCCTCTTTTCTCCTGCTCGTCTTTGTATATAAAAAGTCCAAAATATCCTGGTGGTAGCCATAGCACGTAGTTCAGTGAGAACTTTGCTGTGTCTCCTGTCAAAAGGACACCTCATTGGGGGACCAGGACCTCTAATCCCACAGAGCCCAGAATTGTGGAGACAAGAAGCACAAAGTTCCCCAGCAGGTCATTGGGAGTGATAAGTGGGGTCACTCCTGCTTTTGCCCCTTGATTCTCAGACCCATGTATCCTTCCTATTGATGACGCAGCACTATATAGAGGACCCTAATTTAAAGTATGTAGTGCATGCTGAAGGATGGGGCTCTGTCCTTTCACAGTATTGTCTCCCAGCTGGAGCTTGGCTGTGCCTTAGTGAGCATCCCAATGCTTTATAAGGCTGGCTCCTTCTAGATGATGCAGTATGTGATATGACCAATGGATCCATGGTCATGGGCCTATTCCTATGCCTTATTTGCTATGGAGTAGATCCCCTGGCCAATAGCATGTTGTGTGTGATTCCATGACTATAGAGCAGGCATGCATGAGCCCCAGGTAGTGGTGCTTGCTGAAACTCTGTGGGTTGGAAAGACAGATCCTATAGACAGAACAGGATCTAACCCTGAGAGAATGAACTGCTGAAACTTGCAGGACAGAAGGGACCCAATACAGTTGGCTTGCCACTAAATAGCCAGTTGGAGATGCAAACATTTTATTTTCCAACTCAGCAAGTCCCAGATTTCCTGGGCTCTCTCTATTCCACCTGCATTGTCCTTGAAAACTGGCTAGTTCTTTTTTGAACTCATCTCTTTCTTATAGTACCTATTATATGCAGCCTAATACTAGCTCACACTTTCATTATTTTGTCTGAAGATTTCTCAGCACAAATCCAAATATTTTTAGGTACATAAACTTCCAAGTTACCAAAGGTGACAGTTTTATAAAATATTTCATCCCTACATAACACAGATCACCATTTTCTTTCCAGCCTCCTATAGCAGTTTTCTTGTGCCCACCAGCCAGTCCCCAAACCAATGCCACTTAATTTTGTTTCTCTTATATCCCACTATTGATAACAATTTCTAATACCAATTAGGTACCAATTTCTGATACCAAAAGCTATTGCCACAAAATGCTAGATAACAAACATCCAAAAATTCAGTGGCTTAAAACTGACAGTAATTTGTCATTATTGATCTGTGACTCACCTGAGTGTTGGCAAATCCAGGCTGGGCCCACGGGGCAGCTTTGCTGATTCAGATTGAACATGGGTAGGTAGGACTGACTGGCTTTGTTCCATGTGTTTATTAATCCTCCTCCTAGAACCAGTGGGCTAGCCATCAGCATGCTCTGCTGATTCTGAAGGCATAAGCATAACAGAACAAGCCCAACCACACAAGTGTTTTTCAAGCCTCTGCTTGCATATCTGTTAATATTCCATTTGACAAAGTAAGTCACATGGTCAAGCCTAGAATCTAGGGTCAGGAAAGTTGCTCCACCCACATCAGTAGGGCAGGGGTGAGAGAGTGGGGGAGAAGAGTACAGTCATGCATTGCTTTACAATGGGCTCTGTTCTGAGAAATGCATCCTTAGGTGATTTCATCATTGTGCAAACATCATAGAGTGTACTTACACAAACCTAGATGGCATAGCCTGCTCCAAACCTAGACTATATGGTACAGCCTATTGCACCGACCACCAACCACTGACGACTGTCATATATGCAGTCTGTTGTTGACCAAAACATGGTTATGTGGTGCATGACTATTTCTGAATAATAACCTAGTCTATCCATAAATTTTTGTGGAATCTTAGATCATCTCCAAAGAGGAAAAGGTATCAATTACAAAGGATTGGGAATGAAAATGGCAGAGCTTCTCAAGAGCAATGTCAGAAGCTAGAAGACAATGAAATGCCTTCCAAATTCTGAGTGAAAAGGGCTGGCCCGTGGCTCACTCAGGAGAGTGTGGTGCTGATAACACCAAGGACCCGGGTTTGGATCCCATATAGGGATGGCCGGTTGCTCACTGGGTGAGCGTGGTGCTGACAAATTCTGAGTGAAATGGTTTTAAACCTAGAATTCTATATCTAACTTATCAATCAATTGTAAGGAAGAATAAACACATTCAAAGACTTGAAGAATGTCAGTTAATTTATCTCTCATATACCTTTCCTTGGGAAGCTACTGGAGAAAAAAATCCACCAAAAAGAGGCACTAAATGAAGAAAGAAGAACATAGAAAATAGGAAAGAAGGAAGTAAGAAATCCAACATAGGAGAGTGAAATTTCCAGCATGATAGCATAGGGAAGTTCCATATCGTTACACAGAGAGCACCAAAACCATTCTGGTGCAGAGAGATGGAGGGCTCCATGGGTCATTGAAGTGTGGGGAATTGATTTGTGTGAAAAATATATATAAAATGCTATTGTAGAGAGTGGGAAAACTCAATATAGGTACAATGAAAAACTAAGAAAGAAAAAAAGTAATACAATTATTAACTCCAGGAAAGTGAAAAAGATGTATATGAAAGGAAATATAATTATAGTCCATTATTTTGTTCAGCTATAAACAATATTTCATATACTAATAATCATAAAAATTGTCCTATAACTATATTGAGAGAAGGGGAATACTAACATGAAATCCTTATCTACCATAATAGAAAGACAAGGCTGATAAATCAGGAGAAAGCAATACAACACATATTATTTAGCAACATGCAAGAAACACATTGACTATGGAAAGTGGAATTAGAAAACATGAGGGGTGAGACATGGGATTGCAATTTTTTGTTGCAAGTCTTCACCAACATTTGACTCTTTTGTAAAAATATGTGCATATATTACTCTGATAAAACTTTTTAAGGCCTAGGGAAGGGTAATAAAGTAAGCCTGTACAATACTTTGGTGAGAGCAAGTTTCGTTCATTTTATTATTTATTGAATAAACATGTATTCTTGGTTCTAGGCATCAAAATAATGATCAATACTTCGCAATGTTCAGTGATGGCAGAACATATTTGCATATATTTAGTCTTATGATTTAATTCTCACAAGTCTGCGAGTTTGATACAGATGTAAATTTACCATGATGCTAATGAATCTTAAGATTCAGGACCCCTCACTGAATGGACTCCTTCCTAACTCCAGGAAGAGGCCCTGGCAATATGTTCACACAATCATATATTTTTGTCAATTACAGAGAAAATGGCCTTTTGTTAAGAACACTTCACTTCTAATGCATCATATTTACCCTTATGTAGCCATGGGCATTACTACTAAATAAATATACTTGTTTTTTTTCACTTTTTTCACCTTATTATTCCTTTCTTCCTTCCTTCCTTCCTTCCTTCCTTCCTTCCTTCCTTCCTTCCTTCCTTCCTTCCTTCCTTCCTTCCTTCCTTCCTTCCTTCCTTCCTTCCTTCCTTCCTTTTATTTTTGGCAACAAAACAAGTCTTAATACATTTTAAAAGACTAAGATCATAGAAAATATATTCTCTGAACAATAACAGAAGGAAATTTAGAAAATTCACAAATGTGTGGAAATTAAACAACACTCTCCTAAATAAACAATGGATAAAAAGAAAAATCACAGGGAAATTAGAGAATACTTTGAGATAAAGATCAAAGTACAACATATCAAAATTTATAGGATGCAGAGCTCGTGCAGTGCTTAAAGGAAAATTTATACTTGCAAACACCTCTATTAAAAATAAGAAAAATCTCCACTCAGTAATGTGAACTTCTACCTTAAGAAAATAGAAAAAGAAGAACAAACTAAACCAAAAGTAAATTTAAGTAGGAAATAACAAAGATTGCAACAGAAATAAATGAAATGGGGAATTAAAAAACAGTAAAGAAAATCAACAAAACCAAAACTTGATTCTTTAAAAAGATCAACAAAATTTGCAAACCTTTATCTATCAAGAAAAAAAGAGAAAAGACAGAAATTACTAAAATCAGACATAAAGCAGGGGCATTATTACATTGTCATCATGGTTTTTTGTGGTGGTAAGATTTAGTTTCTTTCTCTTTCCCTTTTGCATTTTTGTTCTACCAGTGGGTTTTGTTCTTTTTGTGTATTCATGGCAGTGATTATTGTTTTCTGTATTCTAGATGCAGGACTTTCTTGAGGATTTCTTGTAGAGCTGGTCACGTGGTGGTGAACCTCTCAAGCTTTTCTTTTTTCTGGAAAATACACTATTGTTCCCTCATTTCTGAAGGATAGCCTTGCTGGGTATAGTATTCTTGGCTGGCAGTTTTTTCTTTTAGTATTTTGAAAATACCATCCCATTTTCTTGTGGCCTGTAGAGTTTCTGTTGAGAAGTCTGCTGTCGGTCTGATAGGGGCCCCTTTACAGGTGATTTGACACTTTTTTCTTGCTTCTTTTAAGATTCTCTCTTTGTCTTTGATCTTTGCCAGTTTGACTATAATGTGTCTTAGAGAGGATCTTTCTGGGTTGGATCTGTTTGGGGATCTTTGAGCCTCCTGGATCTGAAGGTCCATGTCTCTCCCTATACCTCGGAAGTTTTCTGCTATTACTTTGTTGAATAGGTTTTCCATGCCTTTTCCTCACTTCTCCCCTTCTGGAACACCCATGATTTGGATGTTTGTGCATTTAAGGTTGTCTGCTAGCTCTCTTAGATTTTCTTCAGTTTTTAAAATTCTTTTTTCCTTTTTTTTTTGTCTGCTTGGGTTATTTAGAAAAAAGTATCTTCAAGATCAGAAATTCTTTCTTCTGGGGCTGACCCCATGGCTCACTCGGGAGAGTGCAGTGCTGGGAGCGCAGCGGCGCTCCCGCCGCGGGTTCGGATCCTATATAGGGATGGCCGGTGCACTCACTGGCTGAGCACAGTGCGGACGACACCAAGCCAAGGGTTACGATCCCCTTATTGGTCACAAAAAAAAAAAAAAGAAAGAAAGAAAGAAATTCTTTCTTCTGCTTGTTCTAGCCTGCTGCTTAAGCTATTGGCTGTATTTCTTCTTTCATTGAATGAATCTTTCAGTTCCATGACTTCTGCTACATTCTTTTTTAAGGTATTAATCTCTTTGTAAGTTTCCTCCTTCATATCCTGGGTTTGTTTGGTTTTTTTTTCTCTCATTTCTTTATGTTGTCTAACTGAGTCTTCTCGTATCTCAGTGAGTTTCCTTAATATTTTTGCTCAGAATTTCTTTTCAGTCATTTCAAGTGTTTCCTGCTCTATAGGATCTGGTATTTGAGAATTACTCTATTCTTTTGGTGGTATCATATTTTCTTGGGTTTTAATATTTCTAGTATCTTCATGTTGATAGAGTAGTTGCTTCTTCTATTATTCTGGAGTGGGCTTTGAGGAGAGAAATCTCTTCTTTTTCTGGTTTCCGCTGGTGACTCTGCTTGTGTTATACAGTCAAGTGTCTGGCAGGATGCCTGCATGGTGGCTGTGGCTACTGCTGTGGTGTCGAGCCACTTTTGCAGCAGCTGTGGCTTTGATGGTGGCTGTGGTGGGCCACCTGCATGAAAGTGGTGTTTTTGGTGTGCTCTTTTGCCTGCTTCTAAGCAGGGGAGGCTGCCATCAGCTCTTGCTTAAGACCCTGTGTGTTGCTCTCTTGCCTGCTTCTGGGCAGAGGGAGCTGCCCCCTAATATAGATTTTTGTATCCAATTTGTGCTCACAAATTTGTATTCTTTTGTTTAAAGTAGGCTCCCCAAAATAGTATAAACTTCAGGCTCAACAAACCCTAAATTCATCCTGGGTAATTATTATTTATCCCATTTTAGAAGTCAATGAATTAGGTTAAGGGGCTTTGCCCAAGTTTGCACATCTGGACTTAAACTCAAAGTATTTGAATGTCCAAACCCATTTTCTTCCCATTACCCATAATTCTTCTCTATATGGTAGAAGAAAAGTGAAGAGTCCTTAGCCCCTTTCCTGGGAAAATCCATCCTGGAACGTGGTGGAAAGGGGGCAAATCTGAACGATTGGAATTCATGTGGTTTTGTTTTGGGGAACAGGTGGTGATGAAAGACACAAAAGGAAAGGTCACCGAAGACAAATTATGATGACATGCAATTTTCTCTTCAGCTGCCTCTGCCGGTCCATAGGAAGCAAGGACTCTAAAATGCCTCTTGTAAGACACAATCCAGTTGGGGTAGGACATCTCCTTTTCCCAGATGTCTCTCATTCCAGCCTCGTCTCTGGGAATAGAACTTGGTATCTCTCTGCGAACAGCCTGAGGCTGGTTGAAGTCAGATGTCAGGGAATCAAAGACTCAGGAGTTTTAAGAGACACATGAGGTGATTTAGCCCAGCTCCTCAAGTAGAGGAGGCAGAGCTTGGTGAAAGGTAACACATGTAGTGATTAAGGACATGGTGTGAACCTGATTTCTGTCCCTGGGAAGCTGTAAGACTTTGAGCAAGTTATTTAATCTCTATGTCTGAGTTTCTTCATGTGTAAGCTAGGGACAGCAGTGAGTCCATATTCCCTTACCCACAGTTCAGAATCCAAAAGCCTAACATTATTTTAAAATAATGGCAGCAAAATCTGACCCAACTCATGTAAAACTATTTATTCTATTTAATGTGTTTATATGCCTCTCTACATAAACAGTAATGTGTTTAGTCATGGAATACAACCCCATGGGGGTGTTTTCTAACATAACGTATATGAGCCATATACCTTTCTAAAACCCATAAAATTAAGGATTTTGACACATGTCTGGTCCTAAAGCTTTTGAATAAAAGCCTTTGGATCTGAAGTGCCTATCTCATAAGTTTCTTGTGAGGATTAAATTAGTAATATAGGACAGGTGCTTAGAATAGTACTTGCAAGAGAAGTACTCTTTGTGGGTTTGCTGTTATTGGGATCCCCCTCTGGAAGTATATTCCTGAGACAGGTTAACTGGTATTTATCTGACTCCTAGGGAGGGAAATTCACTACTTTATGAATCAGTCTAGTTTAATTATTGGACATTTCTAATCTATTCTTATAATAAGCTAAAATTTGCCTTCCTCTAACTTCCCCACACCAGTCATGGTTATATTTCAGTACAGGTTTTGCAGATATCTACTCTATCTCTACTGAGTCTTCTTTCCTCCATGGTTAATTGTTCCTTATGTATTTCTCAGACCAACCTGTTAGCTTTCCCCAATGCACTCCAGTTTGCCGATACACCCTTTCAAATGTAGTGCCCAAAATAAAACCCATAGGTCCACATAGGTTCTGATCAGCATATGGTACAATTCACATTTTTTTCCATGTTCCACACTGTGAAAAACAACTGCACTTCAGTGTGAAAACAGAAGTGAGATGAGAAGAGATCTGAAAAACACAATCAAGGCCATTGAGGAGTTTCATTAGAAAAACATACTCAAAAAAATTCAATTTCAAAGCAATTTTTTTCTAGTTTCCCTGAACTAAGATGAGAAAGAGTGAGCAGTCTGTACACTGATAGGAATGCAAGAGTCAAGCAGCATAGAAGTAAGGTCGGTGACGTTATGCGAATTCATTTACTGTGGAATACTACAGACAGTAATGCCAGAGCCAGGGTGAAGGTCATGGAATGTATCCCACAGTCCAAGGAAAACGAACGATATTCCAACACAAGGAGAACAAAACTAAACAAAAGTCTGACAAGTATCAGCACCAATTTACAGCGCATTACTGAGAAACAGAAGGATACTACTCTCTCCAGTGAGCACAGCTAAACCCTGCCTCATGCCTGACCATGATACTGACCCCTCTGCTTAAATGAAACCTGAGCACATAAACCCACTGGAGGGGAAGAAATCCATTTCTGAGTTATGCAATGTGATCACTCATTCAAGCTGTGATGGGAATGGTGAGAAAAATGTTCTTCTCTTACACTATCTTAGCTGTGCACAAAGTGTGCCTAGAATTCCTTGGGAGTTTTGGTAAAGATTCCCTAAAAGCTGGCTGATGGGTAAATGAAGATTTATTATTTCATTCTTTCTGTTTTGTGTATGTTTAAAAGTTTTCATAATAAAATGTTTTGGAGTGTGTGTGGGCGGTTTCAAGATGGCGGTGGCTGCGGTGGTTGGCGTGGAGTAGCTGAGGTGGAAAAGGCGGCCACTGGGCCTCAGGCAGCCGGGAAACTTGTGGACCTTCCTCTTGCCATCTCTTAAGGGAGGACCGCGGCTGGTGGCCGGTCATGGGGGCTGACCGCCACTTTGCCCTTGGCAGGAGAGGCTGCCCCACTTACAAGCAACAGCTTTGAAGTGTGGAGCAGGAAAAGAACTGTTTCTTAGCTGCAAAAGCGAGTCTCTAAACAGGGAACATGGAGCCAGGGCTGCTGTGGATGCAGACAGGATCCCGGAGGCTGGGGCCGCGCTGAAGGCGGCCAGCTGCCCTATTCAGGATTCGAGGTTTCAGGCCGGCATAAAAGAAGATTCCTGGGAGCGCCCGAGCCACGCTGTAGGACCGAGCAAGCAGCCCGAGGCAGCGGAACCGAGAATGGGGAAGGCGACAAACCAGAGGCAGAGAGTGAGCACCCGACCTGGCACAGCCCTGTGAGTGAACCCTGGCTTGGCCCTGCTCGGGGGGCTGACGCCCACCCGGCTTCTGCCTGCATCACTGGGCCACTCGCCGCCTCGGGGCTGCCTCCATTTTCTCAGGTGGTGGCAGCTCCGGCCCGGCTCGGCTCCTCACTGAGCCTTCCCACTTGCTTGCCCTTGCGTGGCCCTTCCTGGGGCCTGCGGGCTGGCCTCCCCTCCCACTCCCTCCATGGTTCTCTGGCGGGGCTAGTGGCGTGGGGCATCCCCGGCCAGTGTCAGGAGGGCAAGGAAGTATGGGCGGGCTGACTGTCACTCCACCACACCCTGGACTCCGGCCCCTGGTAAACTTCCTGTTACTGGGAGGCAGATACCATCTCTGCGGCCACCAGTTCAGAAAAACGCCTAACCAATTTCTGGTTAGGAATAGTGTGGTAGGAGAGTTCCCAAGTCCGCTTAAACCTGCCGGAGAGCTGTCTGCAGGCGGGCACTGGACTCGGTCCATACCGGGGGGATACAAAGGTGAACCGTGTGCTGCGGGCTCCTCCTCCGAGGAGCTCACACTCTGGTGTGGGAGATAAGACAAGTACACAAATAACCGCGATACCAGGAGGAAGGTGATAAGTCCCAAGAAAGATCTACACAGTGCTACAAAGGCACCCAGAGAGACCGGTCATCTGTGCCTAGCAGAAACCTGGTAGACTTCCTGGGCGAGGTGGTGCCGAGCAGGGTCTTGAAGGCCCAGCTGATAGACGAGGGTTGCAGAAGACACGTCCCAGCCAAGCCCAGTGTGCACAGAGTGGGGAGACGTCCGGCTAGGGAGGCGGAGACTCAACAGAAACCACACACCCTGTGGGGTCACCACTGCACGATCCAACAGCCCGGGCCAGAGCGCACGGAACAGGGAGAAGTCCTGCATGGAAAGTGAAAGCTCAGCAGAGATCACACACCCTGTGGCACGTGATCCAGCAGGCCAGAAGAGTCCAAGCTGACCAGAGAGGTGGCTCCCCAGAGAGGCCCAAGACCCGAGGCAACCATACACACAAGGCACTAAAGGTCAACTGAGCAGTCACGGAGGTAGCCATACCAAATTGGCAACCACAGCAACATCTTAGTTAGTCAATAGTCTCAAACAGGTGGACTGTGAAACCCCCTGCCACAATGAATAAACATCAAAAAAAAGATATCTGAAATACAAAAAATCAAGAAAGTATACCACCAAAAGTTAATAAATCTCAAACTGTAGATCCTATAGAACAAGAAGCCCTGGAAATGACTGACAAGGAATTTCGAGTGATAATTCTAAGGAAACTGAATGAGATACAAGAAAACTCAGCTAGACATCATGATGAAATGACGAAAAGTATACAGGACCTGAAAGAGGAAATGTATAAGGAAATCAATGCCCTGAAAAAAAATGTAGCAGAACATGCTGAACTGAAGAAGTTATTCAGTGAAATAAAAAACACAACAGAGAGTTTAACCAGCAGGCTTGTGGAAGTTGAAGAGAGAACCTCTGAACTTTAAGATGGGCTGTTTGAAATAACACAAGCAGACAAAAAGAAATAAAAAAGAATCAAAGACATTGAAGAAAATCTGAGAGAGATATCAGACAACCTTAAGCGCTCAAATATCCGAGTCATGGGTATTCCAGAAGGGGAGGAAAATAGAGATTCCTTTGAAAACATATTCAACAAAATAGAGGCAGAAAACTTCCCAGGTATAGGAAAAATCACAGATCTTCACATCCAGGAAGCTCAACGATCTCCAAACATATTCAACCCAAAAAGGCCTTCTCCAAGACATGTAATAGTCGAATTGGGAAAACTCAGACACAAAGAGAGAATCTTAAAAGCTGCAAGAGAGAAGCGTCAAATCACCTATAAGGGAGCCCCAATCAGGCTAACATCAGACTTTTCATCACAAACCCTAAAAGCTAGAAAGGAATGGGATGATATATGCAAAATACTAAAAGACAAAGATTGCCAGCCAAGAATACTCTACCCTGTAAGGCTATCCTTCCGAAATGAAGGGCAAATAGTATATTTCTCAGACAAACAAAAACTGCGAGAGTTCACTACCACACGACCACCCTTACAAGAAATCCTCAAGGGAGTACTGGGTTTGGTTCCTGAAAAATAACTACCACTGCCATAAAAACCCAAGAAAAATCAAAACCCACCAGTATAATAAAAATGGCATTCATGAAGAGAAAACAATCAAACAAAAACGCTATCTACAACCTAAGGAACCAACAAACACAGAAACCAAACAGTAAATCAGAAAGCAAGGAACAAAAGACACCTAAGACAACCAAACAACCAATAAAATGCTAGGAATAAATAAACACCTTTCAATAACAACTCTTAGTGTAAAAGGCTTAAATTCCCCAATCAAAAGACACAGACTGGCTGACTGGATCAAAAAGGAGGACCCAACTATATGCTGCCTACAAGAGACCCACCTCACCCATAAAGATTCACATAGACTAAGAGTGAAAGGATGGAAAAAGATTTACTATGCAAACAGAAAAGGAAAATGAGCTGGAGTAGCTATTCTTATATCTGACAAAATAGACTTTAAACTAAAAACCACAAAAAGAGACAATGAGAGACACTACTTAATGATAAAAGGACTGATCCATCAAGAAGACATAACAATCATAAATATGTACGCACCCAATGTTGGAGCAGCCAGATTTATAAAACAAACTCTATTAGACCTAAAGAAGGAAATAGACACTAATACCATAATAGCAGGGGACTTGAACACCCCACTGTCAATATTAGACAGATCATCTAGGCAAAGAATCAGCAGAGAAACACAAGATCTAAACAATACTCTCGACCAATTGGAATTGGCAGATATCTACAGAACATTCCATCCACCAACCTCAAAATATTCATTCTTCTCATCAGCACATGGATCATTCTCCAGGATAGATCACATATTAGGTCACAAATCAAGTCTCAATAAATTCAAAAAAATTGGAATTATCCCATGTATCTTCTCAGACCACAATGGATTAAAACTAGAAATTATTAACAAACGAAACTCTGGAAACTATACAAAAACATGGAAATTAAACAGCATTCTACTTAATGACATATGGGTCCAAGAAGAAATCAAACAGGAAATCAAAAGATTTATTGAAACTAATGAAAGTAATGATACATCATACCAAAACCTGTGAGATACTGCAAAAGCAATATTAAGGGGGAAATTTATTGCATTGAATGCTCACCTCAGAAGAATGGAAAGATGGCAAGTGAACAACCTAACACTTCACCTTAAAGAACTAGAAAAACAAGAACAATCCAAACCTAAAGATAGCAGATGGAAAGAAATCATTAAGATCAGAGCAGAACTGAATGAAATTGAAACCCAAAATACAATTCAAAAGATCAATGAATCAAAAAGTTGGTTTTTTGAAAAGATAAATAAAATTGACAAACCATTAGCATGGCTAACAAAAAAAAAGAAGAGAGAAGACTCAAATAACCAAAATTAGAAATGAAAAAGGCGATATTACAACTGATTCATCTGAAATACAAGGAATCATTCAAGACTACTATAAACAACTATACGCCAACAAATTTGAAAATCTGGAGGAAATGGATAAATTTCTGGACACACACAAGCTCCCAAAACTGAACCATGAAGACGTAGAGAATTTGAACAGACCAATAACAATAAAGGAGATTGAAGCTGTTATCAGAAGGCTCCCAACAAAGAAAAGCCCAGGACCAGATGGATTCACAGCAGAATTTTACCAAACATTCAAAGAGGAATTGACACCGATTCTTTACAAACTATTCCAAAAGATTGAAACAGACGCAAATCTCCCAAACTCATTGTATGAAGCAAACATCATCCTGATACCAAAACCAGATAAAGATATAACCAAAAAAGAAAACTACAGGCCGATATCCTTGATGAATATAGATGCAAAAATCCTCACTAAAATATTAGCAAACAGAATACAGCAACACATACGTAAAATTATTCACCACGATCAAGTGGGATTCATCCCAGGGATGCAAGGTTGGTTCAACATACGCAAATCAATAAATGTGATATACCATATTAATAAAGTCAAACACAAGGTCCATATGATCATCTCTATAGATGCTGAAAAAGCATTTGATAAAGTTCAGCACTCATTCATGACAAAGACCCTCTATAAGTTAGGTATAGAGGGAAAGTATCTCAACATAATTAAAGCCATATATGACAAACCCACTGCCAATATCATCCTGAATGGGCAAAAGCTGAAAGCTTTTCCTTTAAGAACAGGACTAGACAAGGATGCCCACTCTCACCACTCCTATTCAACATAGTGCTGGAAGTACAAGCCAGAGCAATCAGAGAAGAGAAGGAAATAAAGGGCATCCAGATTGGAAAAGATGAAGTCAAACTGTCCCTGTTTGCAGATGACATGATCCTATATATCGAACAGCCTAAAACCTCTACAAAAAAACTCTTGGAATTGATAAATGACTTCAGCACAGTAGCAGGATACAAAATCAACACACAAAAATCAGTAGCATTTCTTTTCTCCAATAGTGAACATGCAGAAAGAGAAATCAAGAAAGCCTGCCCATTTACAATAGCCACCAAAAAAATAAAATACTTAGGAATTGAGTTAACCAAGGAGGTGAAAAATCTCTATAATGAGAACTACAAACCACTGCTGAGAGAAATTAGAGAGGATACAAGAAGATGGAAAGATATCCCATGCTCTTGGATTGGAAGAATCAACATAGTGAAAATGTCCATACTACCCAAAGTGATATACAAATTCAATGCAATCCCCATCAAAATTCCAAAGACATTTTTCTCAGAAATGGAAAAAACTATTCAGACATTTATTTGGAATAATAAAAGACCGTGCATAGCCAAAGCAATGCTGAGCAAAAAAAAATAAAGCTGGAGGCATAACTCTACCTGACTTTAAGCTATACTACAAAGCTGTAATAACCAAAACAGTATGGTACTGGCATAAAAACAGACACACTGATCAATGGAATAGAATAGAGAATCCAGAAATCAACCCACACACTTACTGCCATCTGATCTTTGACAAAGGCACCAAGCCTATTCACCAGGGAAGGGACTGCCTCTTCAGCAAATGGTGCTGGGATAACTGGATATCCATATGCAGGAGAATGAAACTAGACCCATACCTCTCACTGTATACTAAAATCAACTCAAAATGGATTAAGGATTTAAATATACACCCTGAAACAATAAAACTTCTTGAAGAAAACATAGGAGAAACACTTCAGGAAATAGGACTGGGCACAGACTTCATGAATACGACCCCAAAAGCACGGGCAACCAAAGGAAAAATAAACAAATGGGATTATATCAAACTAAAAAGCTTCTGCACAGCAAAAGAAACAATTAACAGAGTTAAAAGACAACCAACAGAGTGGGAGAAAATATTTGCAAAATATACATCTGACAAAGGGTTAATATCCAGAATATATAAGGAACTCAAACAACTTTACAAGAAAAAAACAAGCAACACAATTAAAATATGGGCAAAAGAGCTAAGTAGGCATTTCTCTAAGGAAGATATACAAATGGCCAACAGACATATGAAAAAATGCTCAACATCACTCAGCATCCGGGAAATGCAAATCAAAACCACACTGAGATACCATCTAACCCCAGTTAGGATGGCTAAAATCCAAACGACTCTGAACGATAAATGCTGGCGAGGTTGCGGAGAAAAAGGAACTCTCATACATTGTTAGTGGGACTGCAAAATGGTGCAGCCTCTGTGGAAAATGGTATGGAGGTTCCTCAAACAATTGCAGATAGATCTACCATATGACCCAGCTATCTCACTGTTGGGAATATACCCAGAGGAATGGAAATCATCTAGTCGAAGGTATACCTGTTCCCCAATGTTCATCGCAGCACTCTTTACAATAGCCAAGAGTTGGAACCAGCCCAAATGTCCATCATCAGATGAGTGGATATGGAAAATGTGGTACATCTACACAATGGAATACTACTCAGCTATAAAAACGAATGAAATACTGCCATTTGCAACAGCATGGATGGACCTTGAGAGAATTATATTAAGTGAAACAAGTCAGGCACAGAAAGAGAAATACCACATGTTCTCACTTATTGGAGGGAGCTAAAAATTAATATATAAATTCACACACACACACACACACACACACACACACACACACACACACACACACACACACACACACACACACAGACACAGACACACACAAAAAAAAATAACCGGGGGGGGGAAGAAGATATAACAACCACAATTACTTGAAGTTGATACGACAAGCAAACAGAAAGGACATTGTTTTGGGGGGGGAGGGAGGAGGGAGGGAGGTTTTGGTGATGGGCAACAATAATCAGCCACAATGTATATTGACATAATAAAATTTTTTTAAAAATCCTTAAGCAATTGTAAGTTTTTACAACTAGTGGATTCTCTCAATGACAGTCTAATAATTTCATCTGTCCTCCTCTTCCCCATACTGAAGATATTTTTTAAATCAGAAGGATTTTTCAAAACATTTTATTATGAAAAATTTTAAATATACACAAAATAGAAAGAATGAAATAATAAATCTTCATTTACCCATCAGCCAGCTTTTAGGTAATCTTCACCAAGACCCCCAAGGAATTTTAGACATATTTTGCATGTAGTTAAGATTAATAAACTAGTTGGGGAAACAGAAATTTTTTATATGGACACTTTAGGTCATATAACAGATTATAGATCTGATAACAACAAGGAAATAAATTATTCGGGCAGTTTTGACCCTGAAAACTATGTTCAAAGCTCTGTTAGTGAATGAAATCACCATCACCTTAATGACTGACTGAAAGCAAGGATGTTAGTACGTTTGAGAATCTTTAGCCTGGTTTCGCTTTTAGTCCACTGAGAAATAGATTTGTGATCATGGTCCTCAGACTCAGAACCAAACCCAGTACCAGAACCAAACAGCTAAAATGGTAGCCAGGAAATTGATTAGGCAAATAGACTTTGATCTAGTTCTGTTCAAATGCATCTAGGAAATGACCTCCAATTTACCTAGGTTCAAGTCAGTGCTCAGGGATGCACTGACAATGTTTTGTATGCGAATACTTGGTTACAGGCAGAGCCTCCAGAGTACCAGAATTCTTTTTTTTTTTTTTTTTTTTTCCTTATTGCCATCCACTTTTTTTTTTTCTCCTTTTATTTTTTTTATTATTATTTTTTTAAATTTTATTTTGTCGATATACATTATGGCTGATTATTGCTCCCCATCACCAAAACCTCCCTCCCTTCTTCCTCCCTCCCTCCCCCCCAACAATGTCCTTTCTGTTTGCTTGTCGTATCAACTTCAAATAATTGTGGTTGTTATATCTTCTTCCCCACCCCGGTTTGTGTGTGTGTGTGTGTGTGTGTGTGAATTTATATATTAATTTTTAGCTCCCACCAATAAGTGAGAACATGTTCTATTTCTCTTTCTGTGCCTGACTTGTTTCACTTAATATAATTCTCTCAAGGTCCATCCATGTTGTTGCAAATGGCAGTATTTCATTCGTTTTTATAGCTGAGTAGTATTCCATTGTGTAGATGTACCACATTTTCCGTATCCACTCATCCGATGATGGGCATTTGGGCTGGTTCCAACTCTTGGCTATTGTAAAGAGTGCTGCCAGAGTACCAGAATTCTTGAGCACCATTGTGCATCCTGTTGGCCCTGCCACTTACTCCAGCCTCTGCTGCAGGTGACCAGTTCCATGTAGGTATTGACCAGCTTCACACAGGCTGAAGCTGATAGTGCCTCAGTTCAGACATTGGAGCTTTAGATTTTGCTTCAGGGCTTCTCTGATGCCAACGTCTGTGATGCCTGTGAAAAACTGCTTGGCAGACATGAATAATCCAGAAGTGTTGGGCAATTATTACCTTTGAGGCTCCCTTTGGATGGGATATCATAGGTGGACAGAAATAAGGACCCCATTGCTGGTGATAAGTGCAGATCCGGTAGCAACACAATTAGGCCCATACCTGTGGTGGGTTGGGAGGAGGTACAGGTGGAAGGGAGCAATGGGGTTAAGTGGAAGCTGTGGCACTTGAACAATATGGAGGCAAGAATAATGATAAGGAGTGGGGAATTCACTGGCTTTTGTTAACTGCTTTGTAAGTCTTGGAAAAAGAAACCGACAGAGTCAGGTTAGCCAACTATCAACTTGAGCACACTGTGAAGTTTAGAAGGTCTCCATGGTGATGTTTAAAAGAACATGATCTCCTGCAGGTGCAGGGAATACTGTCTTAAAAATTAAACCTAGTGAAATACGCAAAACACAGAGGGATAAATACTGCATGTCCTCGCTCATAAGTGGGAGCTAAGAGAGAAAGAAGGAAGGAAAGAAAGACCACAGTGGTACATTGGACTTGCAGAGGGAGAGAACATACCCAAGGATACAAAGTGGAGTGGGGAAAAGGGGATGGGGAGGGAGGTCGGGGATAATTGGGTTAGGGACACGGGGCATAATCACAATTTGTGGTAATGGGCCTGCTGCCAGTATGGATCTGGCCATCACATATTAGGCATGAGTGGTGACAATTTGCTTTATATCCCATGAATATTCATAACCAATAAAAAAAATTAAGTCAAAAATTTAGTCATCAGGTGACAAAGTCATAATGGAGACAGAAAGCAAAGTCTCAACAGGTCTCCTATTTCAAAGTTATGTCCCTGACAGGAAAAGTTTAAGATCTTAATACCCGGAATAGGGTAGACAAGTCCAAGAATATTCAGTCGCTAGATTTACTTTCATCCTCTAGGACAGCAGAATCAACCTTCTTCCCCTTGCTAGAGATCAGCCTCGCCTTGCCAGGGGACCCTGAAAAGAACTCACCTGCACCTTGCCACGCAAAGTGATGCTCGTCTTCCTCAAGGTCCTCTCCTACCTCAACTCACTGATTCCAGGATAATAATTAGAGTCAGTTTTCAGCTCAAGCAGGCAAGGAAATGTATACCTGCTCCAGCAGGAAATAGTTTACTGAAGGAACTGACGGATCTGGCTCATGCATACAGGTGGGAATCTGGATGTGCCTGTGGGAGTTGATCTTGAGGATGCTGGACCGGAGTGGGTTAGTGGGACAGAGACCTGGAGAGCAGAGGACTTATTGGAAAGAGAGTTCTCTCCCTTTGTTTAAACTCAATGTCATGGCAAGGCCTCCTGGATCAACACACTGAAAGAATAGTTTAAACAAAATCCATATGCTGGACCTTCTCTGGTACCATATTAAGGAGAAATCAGAAAGTTCATGGAAGTGGAAATATTAGAAGAGATTTATTTTTTCTTTTGCTTATTCATTTATGATCAATAGCAGAAAGTGCTCATTAGAATTCAGAGGCAAAATGTAATTTAAATGTCTACAAGCATTTCTGTTTCTAAAAGTTTGGAAGAAACACACACAGATACCCTTATACAAAACTGAATTCCATCAAGCTCTTTGATCTTTGTCATAATCATCAAATGGCCTGTGCTGACAAAGCACAGTTTATCCTTGAACAATGATGACTAACTTAAAAAAAAACTTTACTGTGGTAAAATATACATAACACAAAATGTACTATTTTAACCATTTCAAGTACACAGTTCAGTGGCATTAAAGATATTCACAGTGTCGTGCAACCATCACTGCTCTGCATCTCCACAACTTTTTCATCATCCCAAACTGAAAAACTGTACCCATTAAACAATAACTCCCCAATCTCCTCTTCCCACAGTCCCTGGCAACCTCTATTCTACTTTCTGTCTCTATGAATTGATATATTCTAGGTACTTTATATTAGTGAAATCATACAATACTTTTGTGTGTATGTCTGGTTTATTTCACGTAGCATAATGTTTTCAAGGTTTATTCGCGTTGTAGCAGGTATCACAATTTCATTTCTTTAAAAACATGAATAGCATTCCATTGTACGTGTATGCCATATTTTGTTTATCCATTCATCTGTTTTGATATTTGGGTTGTTTCTACCTTTTGGCTTTGGCAGATAGTGTTTCTATGGAGATTAGTGTACAAGTATCTGTCTGAGTCCCTGTTTTCAATTCTTTGGGGTACATGCTTAGGAGGGGAATTGCTGAATCATGTAGTAATTCTATGTTTAACTTTTTGAAGATCCCTCAAACGGTTGTCCACAACAGGTGCACAATTTTACATTCCCACCAGCAATGCATCGGTTCCAATTTCTTCACATCCTTGCCAACACTTGTTATTTTACTTTTTACAAAAATAACATCCTAACAGGTGTGAAGAACTAAAAAAAAATTTGAAGCACTATTACTGCTTCAAACATTTTTTTCTCCCTCCTCTCTTTTCTTTCCTTCTGATACTTCAAATGCACATATGACAGATCATTTGATATTATTCCATAGCTCACTGATGCTATTTTTTGTCAGTCTTTTCTCTGTATTTCAATATGGATAGTTTCTTTTTCTATGCCTTAGGTTCAGAGCTTTTCTTCTGCATTCGAACCTGCTATTATATCCATCCAGGATATTTTTAATTTTGAATATTGTAGTCTTATCTGTAGAAGCTTGAGTTTAGTTCTTTTTAAATCTTCCATTTTTCATCTCATCATTTTCATGTTCTTTTATCCTTATGCATGTGGAGCATATTTCTAATAGCTGTACTAACATTCTTGTCTGTTAATCCCATAGTTTCTGTCGTTTCTGTATCTGAGTCTTGTGACTAAGTTTTTTCTTGGCTATTGTTCATAATTTCCTGTTTCTTTGAATGTCTATTAACGTTACATTAAATGTTGGGTATTTACATGGTTGGGTGCTGAACTTTGTTGTATTTCTTTAAAGAGTGTTGGGCTTTTTCTGCTGGACTTACTTGCAGATTAGTTTGACTCTTTTGAGTATGTTTTTAGGCTCCTTTAATGTGTTCTAGAGTAGCACTTATTTGAGAGACAATTTAGCTCTGTTCCATAAACTGTTGCTTTTCTAGGATTTCTACTGAATGTCATGTGTATTCAGCAAGGTCTCTTTACTCTGACTGGAAGAAACTTAAATGATTCCCAGCCCTGCGTGAACTCTGGTTATTGTTTATTTGTCTTACAGCTTACAGTGAACTATTCTTTCCTTGGAAATTGTTCTTGCCCAGGCTTTGGGGATTTCACCCTATTCCTGAGTATTGGGTGTTACGACAAAGATTCAAGTGGATTCCTAAAGAGATTTCTCTAGCTCTTTTTGTGTAACTCCCTCCTCTCACATACCCTGTCTTATAATTCATAGTTACCTTGGTCTTCTTGAACTACAGTCTCTATTTAACTTGGTGAGAATTACTACACACTGCATGGTTTTCTCTCCCTGAATCAGTCTTGGAGCTACGTACAGAAGGCTACAAAGCCTTCGCAATGGTTAATCTTGACCCTCTGTTCTCCTTTTCACAGGGATTACAGTCTTGTTTGACTCTTGTTCAATGTCTGAAAATAATTATTTTCTACATTTTGTTTAGTTTTCTAATTGCTCACATTCAAAGTGTAATGCCAGACTGGCTTACTCCCTCATGGCTGAAAGCAGAAGTTCTTGAAAAGACCTTTCAGTGTCATCTCAGGGACAACATCCAGTTGGTTATGATGCTGTCCTCCAGAACACAGTACATATGTGTTAAAACAACAGCTGATATATGGTGTTATGTCCTCAATGTCTAGCAACATTGGTCAAGGAAATATGAGGTAGAAGTAGGACTGGGCATCACTTCTTGTGATCCACTTAAAAATTTGTATTTCTCGCTTTTCTTATTGCCTGGCCATCTTGGCAGCTGTTTTGGTTGGGGACTGTCCTGCAACTAAGGCAGGAAGATGGTGGCTTCAAAAAAGATGAAAAAGTCGCCGGAGTCAACTAACTCTAGGCTCCAGATTGTTATGAAAAGGTGAAAATACGTGCTGGAATACAAGCAGACTCTAAAGATGGCCTGATAAGGCAAAGTGAAATTGGTCATCCTCGCCAACAACTCCCCAGCTTTGAAGAAATCTGAAATAGAGTACTACGCCATGTTAGCCAAAACAGGTCCCTCACTAGTGGCAATAATACTGAATTGGGCACAGCATGCAGGAAATACTACAGAGTGTATACACTGGCTATCATTGATCCAGGTGATTCTGATATCCCTAGAAGCATGCCAGAGCAGATTGGTGAAAAGTAAACCACACAAACTTTTTCTTTAATAAACTTGCCAAAGCTTGTTTAAAAAAGGGGGGGGGGTTAGCTCAGTTGGTCAGAATGTAGCCTTGTAACACCAAGTTCAAGGGTTTGGATCCCCATGGTGGACAGCCACAAAAACAAACGAACGAACAAACAAAAAAATGATTTCTCATATCCACAAGCTTAGATTCTGCTGAATTAATTGTCCTACTTTCAGATAGAAGAATGTGCCCACTAGGAGAAACAGTAGAGCTTCCTCCACTCAACTTAGGTTATAATTACCACTTGTAAACTTTGGGCTCCTCATGGCAGTAGACCAGCAAGCAAAGAAAGGTACTCCCCCATTGAAAAGAATCATTGGCTCTAATTAAGGAGGTAAGTCTGCTGTTACATAATGTGCACAGGGAGAAGTATGTCTGGAACACAAGAGATTCTCAGGGACATTGATGATTCCATGACTGGTGACAGTTTATGGACAATAGCAGTGATCATGGCCTTCCAAAGGCAACTAAAGGGTCAGACCTCTCAGAGATGAAGATCTGAGTCATCCATCAGGAAAGCAACCTAGATCAACCAAGGAAGTGGCTGAGAGTAAGAGAAATTTAGAGCAAACAGTGGAAAAGGGAGATGATGAATATTAATTATGTACTTAGGATTTGTTGCAGCAGCAGGTAATGTAATTTATTCCATGAACCTTCCTGTATTAAGTCTTTGTAGGATTTGGAGCTGGTCACTCCCTGGAAGAAGACTCTGGGCAGATTGGACTTAATGCAGAGCACATAAGTATCTATGAAGTGCAAGGGTAAATCTCTATTGGAAACCTGCTGTGGTTTCAAAACATGTCCTCTAAATCTGTAGTGCTCCTTCCTTCAAGATGTGAAGCCTAACTCCCTTTCCCCTGAGGGTGGACCAGACTTAGCCATTCATTTCTAAGGAACAGAAGGTGGTGGAATGACAGTGTGTGACTTCCGAGACCGGGTCATAAAAGGCATTGTGACCTTCTTTTTCTCTCTAATCACTCTCTCATCGCTCACTCGGGGAAGCCAGTTGCCATGTCATGAGGACACTCCAGCAGCCCTAGTATGAGACCCGCATGGGGGAACTGGAGCCTCCTGCCAACAACCACATGTAGTGAGTCACACTGGATGTGGATCTTTCAGCCCTAATCGAGCTTTCAGATAAATGCAGCTCTGGCTTGAAATATTGAATATAACATCATGGGAGACCCTGAGCCAGAACCATCCGGCTAAGTGGCTCCTGAATTCCTGACCCACAGAAACTAGGGATAGTAGTTGCCTGCTTTGTTATAAGACACTAAGTTTGTGGGTAACCTGTTATGCAGCAATAGGTAACTAACACAATACTTCTACAGCACTTTACATCCTCTTGTTTGGCTCTTGGTTCTGCATAGGCTTTGACCAGCTATACACAGGTGTAACCTGAAGCATCCCACCTCTGCCCATTCTGTGTACCTCCAGGAATTCTCTAAGGTGCAGGGAACCTGCAACAGGCCTTTCAGCACTCACAAAATGAGAAAGAAGCCCATAGATAAATGCTTTCCCTTTTACCAGCCAGTTGTTAGGTTTTGAGGTGGATTTCAGAAGACTCCTGAGAAAGTCTTAGGAAACTTGAGCACCAATCACACAACTGTGTCTGACTTGATAATGTATTCTTCTTTTTACCCAACATTTTACTATGAAAAGTTTCAAGTATACGGAGAGTTGAAAGAATTTTACAGTCAAAACCCATATACCCCTGCCTACATTGTACAATTACCATTTTACTTTATTTCCTTTATCACATGTCTATCCATGTATCACTCTATCTAATCTATCTTATTTTTAATGCATTTGAAAGTACTTTGCAGACAACAGAACAAATTCACTCCTAAACACTTCAGCATGCATATCATTAACTAGACTTAAATATTTGTTTATGATTTTTTTCTTTCATTCAATAGAAGGACAAATCTTAAGTGTACCATTCAATAAATTTTGAAAAATACATTTACCTGCGTAACCCAGGCCCCTCTGAAGATATAGAACAACACTCCCTCATGCCTGTTCTCTGTCAATCCCCATTTCCACACCCACACCCAAACAGACCATTGTTTCGATTTTTCTCCACAACAGATTAATTTTGCCTGTACTAGAATTTTACATAAATAGAAAAATACCGTACTCTTTTGCCTAAGGCTTTCACCTAGCATGTTTTAATATTTATCCATATTGTTGTATCAATAATCTGGTTTTTCTTATTGCTGGGCAATATTACATTGCATGAACATACCACAGTTTGCCTATCCATTCTTCTGTTAATTATCCATTCTTATCCGTTCTTCTGTTTCTAGTTTTTCACTCTTATGAATAATGCTGCTGTGAACATTCTTACACAAGTATGTTTGTGTACAGATGTTTTGGCTTCTCTTGGGTAAATATCTAGGGATGGAGTTGCTGGGTCATAGAAGGTATATCTTTAGTTTTATAAGAAACTGCCAGGGCCAAGCCCGTGGCGCACTTGGTAGAGTGCTGCGCTGGCAGCGCGGTGACGCTCCCGCCGCGGGTTCGGATCCTATATAGGACTGACCGGTGCACTCACTGGCTGAGTGCCGGTCACGAAAAAACGACAAAAAAAAAAAAAAAAAAGAAACTGCCAGACCTTTCCAAAGTGGCTGTACCATTTTACACCCCTAACAACAGTTTATGAGCACTCCGATTGTTCCACATACTCACCAACATATGTCGCTGTAGTCTTTTTAATTTAGCCATTCTAGGAAGCATCTAGTAGGTATCTCACTGTGGTTTGCATTTGAATTCTGATGACTGGCGATACTGACCACCTTTTCATGTGCTTGTTGGTCATTCATTTATCAACAGTGCATTCTTGTATTGGCTTTTCCGTCTCCCCTGCTCCACTCTCCCATTCCCCACTGGTACCAAGTATCATTTCTCAAATAGACTACCTGTCTATGACCCTTCATCTTGGCTTTACTTTAGGGATACTCAGGCTAAGAGGATACCTAGAAACAGTAGGAGAGCTAAGAAGGTATAAACCCATTCCCACTCCTGTGAAAATGGCAAAGAGGATGCTTCTCTATTTGGGGGAAACCTCACCTCTCATTGGTTAATAGATGTGCTTCCACGTAATGTCTGTGCAGGATCCAGAAAACTGTACCTCTGGCTGGGAGTAGTCTATATTGACCACACACAGATACATTTCTGTATCCTTTACCATTAATGAAATCTTATATCATTTAACTCTATTGTCATTGCAATAAAAATCACTAAGACAGCCATTCATGCCAAGTTCAAACACAAAAGGCACTGGTCTAAAAAACAGAGAAATGGCTTAGAAAACAAATTACTCTTCCATAAATCACTTGGGCTTCCATATAAGACCCAGGTCTTCCTCCATCTTTTCCTCCTCACCCAGAGTACCCTGAAGCATCTCATGACTCTCCGTGTGCAGGCCTGAGAGGACAGGTCTGAGAGACAAGCTCCCCCGCCCCCACTGTATCCTTCAGCCTGTCCTATCCTCATGTTCTGCCCCAGGATCTGAGTTTTCCTACAACAACAACAAAAAACTTAAAAGTTTGAGGGTTCTGGACTGATACAGAACTACCACCTAAAAAAGTGCCTGTACATATGTGTTGAATAACTGTTGGGTGAAAAAAAATAATGAATGTATAAATGATTGGATGCATATTTAAATAACAGTACATGATAGTATGTGGTTATAAAACAAAGAATGATAGAAGGAGCATGCTCCATGGGGAGGGCCATGAATGGGAAAATGCACACTCGCCCTTCCTGCCCGATCAGTCTGGTAGTGACCAACATGAGTGGCTTGGATGGGAGCCCCAAACCCGCAGCCTCACTACTCACAACCATGCTCCTGGAGGCCTCCGCTATGCCAGAGACTCTGAGCAGAAACTGAGGCAATGCAGGTGATGGCGGGCACAGGTGGGACAGCTTGTAGACCTTGGAGGCTCCAGGGGAGGGAGGTGCACCCTGGGACCCCTCAGACTGTGACCACTCTACCCAGGTCCGAGTCGATGAGGATTGCAGTCTCTGAGCCACCAAAGCAGAGCAGGAAGAGGTTTCACCCCTAACGGAAGGCCTAGAAGCAGCCTCTGCCTTGGTGGCAAGAGATAGCAGCCTGAAAAATGGCTCTCAGGGTGGAGAACTGCAAGGTCCTGCTGCGGAGAAGTCTCTAGAAATCTGTGGTGCAGGTGATGGCTGAGAGGAAGGCCACGGAAGTGATGACTGAAAAGTGTGCCATCTTCTCAGCAGCAGCAGGAGAGGAGGAGAGGACCGGGGTGATGGAGGCGAAGAGGGTGGAGGAGGAAGGAGGGAAGGAGGATGAGCTGTAGGAAGAGGAACCCCTTCTGGGAGCGGGGACTTACTCTGGCAGTGGTGGTGGAAGGAGAAATGCTTTTGTCGGGATTGGGATGGGGGAATTGAAGTGGGCTGGAGCGTCAGATATGTTGCTTAGAGAAGGGTTCCTTAAAGAAACACAAACAAGGCAATTTGGGGTTTATTAGTCAATTTTCTGTTGCCTATAACATAATATCTGAAACTGGGTAATTTATAAGAAAATGAAATTTATTAACAGCTTTGGAGGCTTGAAGGCCAAGGTCCAGGGGGCACATCTGGTGAGGGCCTTCTTCCAGGTGGGAACTCTGAAGAGTCCCATGGCTACACTGTCAATCACATGGCGAGCATGGCAGGAGCAAGAGAGCTAAGGTGCTCACTTGCTGTCCTTAGAAAGCCATCAAAACCACGTCCTGATAATGCATTAAACCATCAACCCATTACTGCATAAATGAATTAATTCATGAAGGCACAGTCCTCACCATCCCATCACCTCTTAAAGGCCCCACCTTTCAAATACCATAATTGGATTTCCTGCCCTCTTACAATGGGGATCAAGTTTCCAATGCATGAACTTTTGGGGGATATATCAACCCACAGGAGGGAGTTTTCTCGTGTTTCCATGTGAGCTCATTTATGTTTTTCACAGTATTTAGAAAATCCTATTACTTTCTTTGTTTTCTCCTACCGGAAAATATGAGCTGTACAGGCTTATGTTTGCTTTCAACTGGGAACATTTAGAGAATATCCATTTTACTTTCCTGTATAACACAGAGACATGAATATTTCTAACAGTTTTCAATTTGTTCTTTTCTATACTAAAACTGCATCCTTAGAAGCATAATTTGAATAATTTGATCTTGTTAGACTCTGATAACTTTGGAAATTGTTGTCTTCCTGGAAAAATAACCTACAAAGATCTGTGGCTCTGATTGATTGTCTTGCTTTCTAATTTTCCCTGGAAACAGTTAGTAATTGATGTGTCTTTTCTCCTAAATAGCATAAATTCTTGTGAGATTGTGCTATCAAATTAGAAGTGCATTATTGGCATATTTGTCTCCCCTTGTATGCATGATGGTAAAATAAAAGTATGTCACTTGGCTGTTTCTTATTTTTCACTCTGCCCATAAACATTCTCTAATGAAATTATTCAAGTTAAGGAGAGATTATGGAATCATTAAAGTTCTCAGATGGATACAACAGGTATTAGCCCAAAGATAAGACCTTGTACCCTTCAAGGTCAGGAGGGTCGTTGCTGCTGTTGTTTTGTTTTGCTTTAAAATGTTAATAATTGCAGCTACTTAGTCATAGACATCATTTTCTCTGTATGACTTGTGGGGCACCACCCCCCTGCACTTCCTCATATTCTCCATTTTTATGTCCACAAATTAGGTCATTCTCGGGTCATTCAGCCTCTGCCTTTTATCCATTTGTGCACTTAATAAGGAAATGTTCATAGGATTCCCATACTTTCTCATCTGTAAACTCTTTCATTCTCTTCCTCAAACCTCCTCCTCACCATTGTCTATTTGTGTCAGGTCCTTCAAGACCTAGCCCATACAACTCCGCTGCCTTATATTCTTTTCTGTTCCCCATGGGGAAGATGAAATGTTTTCTTATATTCCTAGCATACGTGCAGGGACTTCTGTTGTAGAAAATAACACCTACTTATTCATTGCAGTGAATTCCACAAGTATTATTAAGGCATTCTCTTAGGTCCTGGGAAGATAAAAAGAATAAGAAGATAAATTCCTTTCATTCCAGTTAGAGAATTAGGGGAAACTAATATGCAAGCAAATAATTGACACAGAGTGATAACAGTCAAATAAAACACAAAGATTTATTTTCACATGTTTGTCACTCTCTTTCCTTTTATCTCTAGTTTGGAAAAATGATATAGAGTATCTTTTACATCCCTCACCGCAACTAGCACAGTGTTTTGCAAATAGTTGTCAACAGGTGAGTATTTATTGAGTGAACTCAATTGGGGAACAAAAATAGCCAAGTGCCCAGAAAGACTTTAGATGAGGTAAGGGAAAGAAGAAACCAGTCTCCCAGCATTTGTAAAAATGAAGTTGCCTTAGGTTGAATGCCTCCCCCCGCAAATTTAATCCCCACTGTAACTGTTGAGGGTGGGAAATCCTATTACGGTAATTGAAAGGTGGGGCCTTGAAGAGGGGATTAGACTGTAGGACTGTGCAGTAGTGAATGGATTAATAATGGCGGTCAGGAGCGTGGCTCTGAGGGCTTTGAGAGTGAATGAGGAGGTTAGTCTCTGCTCTCTCTGCTCCACCACTTTCTGCCATGTGAGACCCCTGGGTAAATGTCACCACTACCAAGATCCTCACCAGATGTGCTCCCTGGACTGTGGACTTCCCAGCCTATGAAACTATAAGCAATAAATTTCATCTTCTTATAAATCTCCCAATTCCAAGTATTTTGGTATAAGCCACAGAAACAGATTAATACAGATGTCAAAAACATTTGCAAAGCCATTCCTAAATAAGAGCAAAATTTTTCATTTATGTCACTAGAACAGATCTAGACAGTCTTTCACTTGCCATTTTAACAGAGCATTACTTAGCTTTGGATCAACAATTATGTATGTACCTTTTTTGTGTACATTTTAAGGTGAGTATTATACTGGAGGTTAGAAGAGGGTTAGACTATAGACCTGCACTGTCCGATTTAGTAGTCCCTAGCCACCATTGGTTACTGAGCACTTTAAACATGACTAGTTGAAACTGAGATGTATTGTAAGTGTGAAATACACACTGGATTTCAAAGATTTAGTACAGAAAAAACTTAATAAAATATCTCAATTTTTACATTGATTATATGTTGAAATGATACTATTTTGATGTATTACATTAAATAAAATATAATTTTTAAATTAAAAAATTGGAAAAAATCAGTAGGCAGGAATGGGCATGAAAGATTTATGTGAGACGAACAATTTGAACTGATCCTTGAAGGATGCATAGGACTTAGCTGTGTGAGAGAAAGAGAAACAGCCTGCAAGAGAGGACCCAGCCTGCATGCACCCAAATTCTCTCTAATAGCTCTCTTCCTAGTTGAAATTAATTTTCACTGTAGCATTGAACATATTAGGGACACTAGAATCAGAAGATTTAAGTTTAAAAACTTCTTTGACCATTGAATAGTTTTGGACAAATCACTTAAATCTGGGACTCCAATTTCTAATCTGAAAACAAGGATCAAAAAAATTCTACCTGGGCCGGCCCGTGGCTCACTTGGGAGAGTGTGGTGCTGATAACACCAAGGCCCCAGGTTCGGATCCCATATAGGGATGGCCGGTTGCTTACTGGGTGAGCGTGGTGCTGACAACACCAAGTCAAGGGTTAAGATCCCCTTACCGGTCATCTTTAAAAAAAAAAAAAAAAAAAATTCTACCTCATATGGCTAAGGTGATACCTAAATTAGATAATATGCTAAAGAAATTTGTTGTAAGGCACCTTGAAATACATCATTTTCACCTCTTCTCCAGTTTTTCAGCATTGGCACATCTCCCCAACAATTTATTTCAAAAGACTTGTTTTTCTCCTTCAAGGCCCATCTGTAGTCAAGGAGGCCAATGTATTTAAATATGAGTGGTCTTTTAAAAGTTCATGAAAAGATTTGTATTATCTTTTAATTCCATTTTTCCAAGAACTTTTTGAAGTACCCTCATACGGTTTTATATGCTTGCAAATACTTCACTCCCATTCTGAATACATATCTTTTCCACCGATACAAAACTGTTCTAATTGACGTTGGGGGGCCATGATATAGAGGGTAGAGTCCCTCCAGAAGAGAAGGAACATGTCCCATCATCCTGATTGTCCTGCTCAGTGAAAGGCAGCACCATCCATCCAGTTGAGTCGTCCACATGAGTAAACTAATACCTAGGAGTTATCCTTAGAACACTCCCTCAATCCACGTATCCAATCTGTGAATAAGCCTCGACTATTTTGCCTCCTAAATACCCCTCTTTTCTGTTACTGCCGCTCCAGTCTAAGCTTTCGTCCTTTCTTGAACTACTGCAATAACTTCCTAGATGCCATTATATCCCTGACTTTTGCCCATCTCTCTACAATTCATTCTTCATTCTTCAGCCAAAGTGATTTCCTCAATATTAGGGGAAAAGCATTCAGTTTTGCACCAGTAAGTATGACACTACTTGTAGGTTTTTTAAGATGCCCTTTTTAGGTTAAGGGAGTTCTCTTCTATTCCAAGATTGTTAAGAACTTTTATCATGAATGGGTGTTGAATTTTGTTAAATGCTTTTCATATGGTAAATTATAGGAACCCTGCCTAATACCTAACTACTGAAGGGAATTGGCTGGATGGGAGTTGAAGGATGGGAAGATGGTATTACCTGAAATAATTGGATGCATTGTGGCCTATTGGAAGGGGATCGATTAGGGGCCATCTGGCAGTTTCTTCCGTCTCCATGATTCAAAGGCAACCAGGTACATAGTGCATCTTTTGAAACTACTGATTCCATCTCAGTCTGGGGTTGACAACTGGGATTTATTTTCCAACCCTCAGAGCAGCACCTTGGGATGCCTCTAGAAAGCCACAACTGGTTTCCATTTCCTCTGCCTTCTGTCCTGTGACAAACAGCAATTATGACATCTCCAGCATAAAAATGGGGATGCAGATTACCCACTATTCATTCACTGGCCATCCTTGTCATTAGCTATGAAGCTTCAGGTGCCAAACCTCCAATGCAAATCTATTCAGAGGACAATTAATTAAACTTGACTTTCTCATTAGAAACCCATAGTTTCCCTAACCTTTCATACAGGCCATGGATTCCATGTGATGAATGTCATCTTACAATTTGTCATATCAGTCATATCACCATATTTTATCTTGCAGCAGTTAATACTACTTAAAGTGGCATCTCCTGATTTTCTAGAATGACAACTTTGGAAGACAAAGCACTGGCCATTTAATAACTAAAGATATTGTGAAATAACAAAGGTAGTTAAATAACATTTTAGTAATTCACTTGTGTTGTATCTAATTTGAGTCATTTTCAAACCCTCACTCACTTGGCCATCCTTCCATATGACTAGAGCTCAAACTTCAGAATGCATTATATCAACTGGCAAACATGTTTAGGGCAGGTTCCTTGGCCCTTAGATTCTGATTCAGTAGTTTTGGAAGCTCTCCAGGTGATTCTGATGGAGATGATCCAAAAACACCTTTGGAGAGCTTTGCCTCTGCAGTAACAGGACAGAATCAGACATGGGTTTCTGTCTCTGCCTGAGCCCAGGCAGAGGTGGGCTTGATCTGAGCACCCAGGAGAAGCCTCAAGGACAGACGTATTATTAGTTAACCACCATTAGCATCTACTCTCTGCAATTTAACTTAATAAAGGTCTCCAACCTTGAGAATGAAGTGTAAGGTCACAGAGATAGGAGTGAGCACAATTGAAATAGCTGGGGACATGACTCTTCAGTCTGCCATTAGAAGATGTTTAATATTTAACAGACTTACTATCCTTCCTGCGCCACTGGTCAAAGGCTCCAGAGCCTCTTCTTTGCTCATTAATACAAACAACAACAACAGTCATAATAACCTCTTATGTTTAATAGTGAGATAAGAGACTCATTGAATTTCAGAAACAGAAGAAAACCTTGGCATTGTCTCATTCAACCCCCAGCTGTGAGAAGATGAAGTGGCATCAGGGCAGAGTCATGACTCTCAGTCCAGTGTTTTCCACTAGGACTTTACAGAATTGTTTCACAGCTATTCATCATTAAACTGTCTTACCTGTGCCCCTGCCGCAGAACAAAACTCAAAATGCTCCCCAGAAGACAAAGAAACCACAGGCAACCACCTGAAGCACACTCTGTCTGACTCACAGGGTGGTCTGTGGGCTGACAACTGCCTGGGGCTAGCCATGCACAGACAGGCTCCACCTCAGCGATGGCGGAATGGCATACTCAGCCCCTGGAGCAAATGCCCGGTCTCTGTACTAAAATTATTGTTATAAGTAATCATAAACTGCAGTGAAAAGTAACGATGACCAGAAGAGAAATACTGACAATAAAACTTTTGTTTTTTTAAATGTTGTACATACAAGTATGCCAATAAAACTAAAAGTAAAAAATAAAAAGTAAGATATTACAGTACAGACATGCAAAAATAATGATGGATTTTTTTTTCTTTCATTCCATTAATGTATTTTTAAAAGGAAAAACCCTGAGACCTACCTATTGGTCTGTCACAGAAATGAATAATATTATAATTAAACAACAAATAACAAGAATAGCAATTAAAATGAACAAACGTCGATTTTAAAGATATCACCTCAATCAGTAAAACATTTCATGTATAAATGAAAATTTGCCCTACCAAACAAAAATGTTACACCTCGTAGTTTCACTGTCTTAAATTTTAAGCACAACTGAAAACTCCAAGTGGTCATATAGATGACAGAATTGAAGTAAGTCAAGTTCTGTTTCTTCATCTTTCTAATCGTTGTGCTATACCATCAAGTGTCACTTAACGGCAGGAATACGATATGAGAAACTCCTCGTCCGGTGATGTCGTCATTGTGGGAACATCACGGAGTGCACTGACAGAAATCTAGAGGGTGTGGCCCACTCACTACACACCTAGGCTATATGGTATAGCCTATGGCTCGTAGGCCACAAACCTGTGCAGCATGTCACTATACTGAATTCTGAAGGCAATTGTAACAGAATGGTAAGTATCTCTGCATCTAAACATATCTAAACATAGGTAAGATACAGTAAAATATGGTAAAAATGATTTTTTTACAATGGTACACCTGTATTGGGCACTTACCATGAATGGAGCTTGCAGGACTGGAAGTTGCTCTAAACTTATCTAAACACAGAAAACATATAGGAAAAATATGATGATATAAATGATTTTGAAAAAGTGGTACATCTGTTTTGGGCACTTACCATGAATGGAACTTGCAGGACTGGAAGCTGTTTGGGCTGAGTCAGCATGTAAGTGGTAAGTGAATGTGAAGGCCTAGGATGTTACTCTACACTGCCATAGATTTTATAAACACTGTACACTTAGGCTACACTGAGTTTATAGAAAAATAAAATAATTGGGCTATGACATTATGACAGCTACGATGCCACTAGGTGATAGGAATTTTTCAGCTCCATTTGAATCATATGGGACCACTGTTGTATATGTGGTCAGTCGTTGACCAAAATGTCATTATGCAGTGCATAACTGTAATTGTTTATTTGGACTCCATGGTGTAAATGCAGGAATATGTGTATCCCAGGGACTGGAGGCATGAAGTGCACCTGAAGAAAGCTGGAATTATTTCAACCTTACAAATTTGTTTTCTGAAGAAAGCATGCAGCAGAGTCATTGTGCAGGGTCCTGGGGGGAGTTGGAAGGGAACAGGATAAATGTATAACTGGGAATTCTCTTAATTAACTTCCACATAAAATATAATTCTTAAAGGATAATTGATGCAAAAGTGTACATTTTAAGCTTACATATATATTAATAAAACTCAACAGTAACTTCAGCAATTGCTTGGAACTTAGACCAACAAAAGATATTTTTGGTGTGATAAGTATTTTATCATTGGCTTGGTTTAGAACTGCCAGACCATAGTAATATTTAAAAGCAGACTACATTTTAGGACATCTATGAAGAAGTTACAGCTAACTATCATGTTCAGCCCTTTTGCCCTTCCACCTTCTGCCATGTGAGGAAACAGTGTTTGCTCCCTCCAGAATAGGAGGAGGTGGCAGCAAGGCACCATCTTGCAAGCACAGAGCTTCCCTCATGGGACACGAACCTGCTGGCTTCTTGATTTTGGACTTCCCAGACTCCAGAACCGTGAGAAATAAATTTCTATTATTTATAAATTACCCAGTCTGTGGTATTTTGTGATAGCAGCAGGGATGGACTAAGACAGTCACCTAGTTGAGGATTCAGAAACTTGGGTGTTTTTTTGTTTTTGCTTTAGTGAACATTTTTGGAAGACAGCTTAGACATTTTATATACAATAGAGTGCTTCCACTTTAAAGGTACAGTCTGATGGGTTTCGACCAATGTGTATGGTTATGTGAGCACCACCTCAATCAAGGTACAGAATACTTCCATAACCCTCAAAAGTTTTCTTATATCCTGTTGCAATTATCTCCCCTTCTCCCCACCCCCAGGCAACCATTGATCTGCTTTCTGTCACTGTAGAAAAGTTTGCATTTTCTAGAATTTTACATAAATGGAATGTGTTAGGCTTCTTTCATTTATCATTTTTTGAGATTCATCCACATTGTTGCATGTATCAGTGGATGCTTCCTTTTTATTGCTAAGTTTTATTCCATTATACAGATATACCACAGTATGGTTATCTCCATTCCCTGTTGATGGACATTTGGGTTGTTTCTGGTTTGGGGGTATTATATATATATATACATAATATTAAAATATATATATTTTTAAAGCTGCTGTGAACATTTGTGTACAAGTCTTTATGTGGATACATGTTTTCATTTCCTTTGGATAAGTACATGGAATGGGATTGCTGGATCATATTTGGTAAGCACATGTTTAAATTTATGAGAAACTGCAAAAATATTTTGCAAAGTAGCAATGATGTTTTGTACTCCTACCAGCAATGCATGAGAGCTCCAAGTGCTCCACATCCTCAGTGACACTCTGTCTCTTTAATTTTGGTCATACTAGTGGGTGTGAAGTGGTATCTCATTTTAGTTTTAATTTGTATTTTCCTAAGGGCTAATGGTGTTGAGGTCTTTCCATGTGTTTATTAGTCATTCATATATCTTCTTCAGTGAAGTATCTTCTCAGATATTTTGCCTATATCTAATTGGTTTCTGTCTTGATAGTTGGATTGTTTTAGTTATCTATATATTCTGCATACAAATCCTTTGTCAGATATATGTATTGAAAATATTTTTTCCCACTTTGGGGCTTGATTTTTATTTTCCTAATAATGTTTTTCAATCAGTAAAAATACCAATTTTGTGAAAACCTGATTTTCTAATTATGTCTTTTATAATTTATGGGTTTTATACACCTTATCTAAGAAATATTTGCCTACACCAAAGTTGCAAAGATTTTATCCTAGATTTTGAAATAGGAGTTTTATAGTTTCCACTTTTACGTGTTACATTTTGAGTTAATTATTGGGCATGCTGTGAGGCAAGGGTCAATACTTATATTTTTTGATGTGGATTTCCAATTGTTTTAGCACCATTTGTTGAACTGCCTTCACACTTCTGTTGAAAATCACTTGACTGTGCATGCATATGGGTGTTTTTCTGGATCTACATGTCTTTTTGCCATTATCTTTAGTACTGCAGTTTTACAAAAAGTCTTGAAATTGCTTTTGTTATCTTAGGTTGTTTTCATTTTCATATAAAGTCTAGAATCAACTTGTCAAGTTCTAAAGAAAAAAATCTGCTGGAATTTTGACTGGGATGTTGTTCAATCTGTGAATCAATTTGGAGAGAATTGCCATCTTAACAATATTGAATCTTCAGACCTGTGGATATGATATATGTCTCTGTTTATTTAGGTCTTAATTATTTTAGCAACGTTTTATAGTTTTCAGTATACATGTCTTGCACAAACTTTGTTAAACTTACTCCAAAATATGTCATTTTTTTGATGACATTATAAATGGAATTGTATTTTTTACTTTATTTTCCAAATGTTCATTGCTGGTATTTAGTAATACACTTGAGATTATATATAGATCTTGTATCCTATGACCTTGCTAAATTCAACTTTCTAGTTCCAGTAGCTTTTTTGTTGTTGTAGATTCTTTAGGATTTTCTAATACAATAATGTTATCTTTTAAAAAAAAGTTTTATTATTTTCCTGCCTAATATCTATGCCTTTTCTTTCTTTTTCATGCCTTTTTTGCAATGGTTAGAATTTCTAGTACAATATTGAATAGAACTGATGAGAGAGGACATCCTTGCCTGTTCACCATCTAAGGGAGAAGTATTCAGTTTTTCACTGGTCTGACCCCGGGGTTGCATGACGTCAAAGCCTGGGTTGTGACTGCCAGGCTGCCTTTGTTCCTGATCACGCGTGCCCACCCTTCCCCTCACCGCCCTGACCCAGCATGCACAGTCCACGGCAGGCTTGTGTTCAGACCAGGCAGGACCTGGGTCCAGAACACAGAATTCTGTTCTCCTCTCTGCATCAGCTGTATCAAGAGTACCCAAAGTTCAGAATCCTATTAAGTCATTTTCTCTAGAATTCAAATACAGAAGTACATTCGAGAGACACACAGCATTCCTGCTATCCTCATGTGCTAAAACTATGTAATTTGGGGGGAAAATGGGAACTCTGGGTCACGTTCAAATTGAAAATTGTTTGAAGAAAGGGAAAAACAGCCTACCATATCGAGTCATGGGGAAACATAACCAAAGCATATCATACTAGTAAATAGGAACGTAAAAACAGCTTCTCTCTGGAAGTGTACATTAAATGTTAACGCAGTCTTGAGTTTATTTCAAGTATTTTTCATTAAGCATTTTCATTTTCACAACCTGATAAATTTCCCCATATTAAACCAAGGTAAAATAATTTTAAGTGCCAACTTGAAAAAGTTTAGATCAATGTGTTTGATTCCCTTTGAAAAGAAGAAACATGGGGCATCTGTTCCTTGAAAACAGATAGCATGGCATATAGGTCATTAATCACCAAAGAACAAGATCCTGGAGGGTGGGACCCATGGCTGCTTTTTCTCTAGTTTGGTGCAGATCGGTCACTTCATTTTTCTGCCTAACACTCCTCTTATTCAGAAGGCAGCAGTCCCTTCTCTTGGAAAACTGCCTTCTCCACTCTGACCATCTTGACCACACAGGGGAGAATGCCAGCCAAGCTGGGTCTTTTCAAGTCCTTTCCCAAGATGTTTCAAATTTGAACTAAAGAAAGGGAGCCCAGCTGGGAACAACTGAGCCCAGGAGCTGCTGACAGCATGTTTCTGGACAAGCTGGGAATGTCTGAGAGAAAGACCCTGATGCTCTGTGTTGGGTTGTTCCTCCAGCCACCAGCCTGGTGCCTTCCAGGAATTTGGTTGCATGTGGGATCACACGTCATAGACAAGGCACTATTTCAAGGGACCTGTGGTCAACTTCTGTTCTTGAATCCAAGCTGAAGACACAAAATAAAAGAATTCTCAGCTGCCATTTACAAACAATTAACCATACTTTCCAGCTCCTACTCTGCCTTAGGTACTCTGCAAGGTGTCTAATGCAATTCATTTTGTTTAAACCTCACAACAACCAATGGAGGTATTATTGTCTCCATTTTATAGATGAAAACCAAAACCAAACAAATTTAAGGATCTGAGATGTTAAGTAACTTGCCCATAATCACACCACCACTATGCTTTTTTTCTGTTACTCTGAGGGAAATTGTCCCATTGCTTGCTCTAGATCTGGACTCTTGCCTAATCATCCCTGTGTGGGCATAAACTGCAAAAACAAATCTAAACTGAAAGCCTGGTGCAAATGTTCCCATTTTTAAAAAAGGAAGCTGACAAGTGGGAAGCTGAGCCTGGTATCTGGAGCCCGCTCAGCATGCCAGTCAAACTGGAAACTTCCCTCACACGTAGATCTTGATTCCGCACATGGGCATCACGTGGGGTGGCTGAGGGTGCAGTTAGGGTACAGCCTCAAATTTCTATAGCATATACTTTTAAAAAAATTGTCTCATTGTGGTAAAATACACATAAAATAAAATCTATCATTTTAACTCTTTTTAAGTGTACGAGGGTACTTCAAAAGTTCATGGAAAATAAGCATTGAAAGATAACACAAATCTTTCCACCAACTTTTTGAAGTACCGCCACACAGTCCGGTGGCATTAAGTACATTCACATTGTTGTACAACAATCAGCACCATCCACTCCAGAACTTTTTCATCTTCCCAAACGGAAACTCTATACCCATCAAACAACAACTCCCATCCCCCCACCCCCAACCTCTAGCAACCACCATTCTGCTTTCTGTGTCTATGGACTTGACTACTCTAGGTACCTCATATAAGTGGTATAGTGCATACTTTTGATGTCAAATTTTCAATCCCTCCATGTTGTTACTGAGACCAAGTGTTTACAAATACTATTTACAAATATTGTGCTAAACTTTATGGGGGGAATATATACAATATGAGATCTGATTCCTACCACTGAGATCATTACAGTTGAGCTGTGAAGGCAAGAGTAGCTTCTAAGAAACAATGAATTAGGTACATAATACTAACCTGGAGAATAAGAAATTTATGTGAGAGAGAGGCTTATTAGATGCTGTAGTCTAAGAAGTCTTCATAAGACTCAAAGAATGAGTAGGTTTGGTTGGTGCCTTCAGTTGAATGTCCTCCTAAAACTTAATCCCCACTGTAACTGTTGAGGGTGGGAAATCCTATTATGACAATTGAAAGGTAGGACCATGCTGTAGTGAATGGATTAAAAATGATGGTCATGGATGTGGCTCTGGTGGCTTTAAAAGGAGAGTGTAGGAGGAGCTATACCGCTCTCTGCTCTACCATTTTAGCAATGTGATACTCTGCCGTCACTGTCACCACCACCAAGGCTCTCAGCAGATGTGTTCCCTGGATTTTTGACTTCCCAGCCTCAGAAAGTATAGGCAGTAGATTTCATTTTCTTTATAAATTACCCAGTTCCAAGTGTTTTGTTATAAGCAACAGAAATGGACTGATACAATTGGGCAGAGAGGAAGACTTTGTATTAACTATATCACACATCCAGGCAGGCAGGCTGCATCATCCCAAGCAGACCCAGCCAAAGCTAA
Source organism: Cynocephalus volans (assembly GCF_027409185.1). NCBI lineage: Eukaryota > Metazoa > Chordata > Mammalia > Dermoptera > Cynocephalidae > Cynocephalus > Cynocephalus volans. The sequence goes on along the minus strand of NC_084461.1, from coordinate 64,842,475 downwards.
AAGGCAACAGCATTCTGATATAGTTTCTCTGAGGACAGAAAAATAAACTCTAGGTCTGTGAATCAGACTTCTGGACGTCCCCCCAAGCCACACATACACTTCTAATGGTTTACTTTTCTCCTATCACAAAATAGACACACACACAAAAATTTAAGGGAGGGGGCTTGCTTTTTATAATTATCTCAGAAAATAGCTAAACCAGCTCTTTTGTGTAAATTTGTCTTTTTCCTTTGACAAAAGGAGTTTGTAAAAACCTCTGCAACTTGTGTGGAATGTCTGATCACCAGGGTCAGGTCACATCAACTCTGACTACAGCTGGAAGGAGAGATTCCTGGAATGACAATGAGATGAGCCTCCAGATGACCCCTTGAACAACTCATACCTGTCTGTAAACAAGCAGTATGGACTCCCACCCTGCCAGCTCTTTGGACAAGTGGGCCAGTGAAGCAGTGTGCTCTGCAGATGAGGAACAGGTGGAAGGGGATGTTGGTTTATGCAGCAGCTTTAGCTAGACCTTAAAAAACATATGTATAGCCTATTAAAGTTTCAGTGAAGGTGCCTTTTGGAGTGTGATGCCCTGTAGAGATGGAATACTGTCCTTCAGTGTAAGTTGTATGCATTAAATCAATGATTTATGGGTCTGTGTCCCCAATAGCTAGAATATATGGGTCTTCAACACTGTACAGTAGTCCCCCCTTATCTGCAGGGATACATTCCTGGCACGGTCCACGCCATGGCGGGGTCTTGAAAAGAATAGCTTGGGCTGCCCTTTCCGAGTTGGCAAGGCCCCGGAGGGAGAGCTGCTGGCAGGGCCACAGCTACCAGCTCTTGCTTTCACTTAAAGATCTCTGCCTTGGCATAGTGGTGCTGCCTTTGCTTTCTCTTTTGATGTTTTGGTCAGCGTGGCAGTTTCCTGAGTTTCCAAACGATGCAGAAAATGACACACAAACAGTTGTTGTCATAAAATTAGATTATCCCACAAAAAATCCGAGAAGATTGAACAATTCCAAATTGTCCCTTTTGAGTCAATTTATTACACCAACGGATGTTTTAAAAACACCTTATGAACAGCCATGAGCAATTGCTTTTACCAAAGAAATTAATAAACAATAGAAATCCCCATCCTCTTCCCACCATCTGGGTAAATGATTATATGGGTTATAAAATGGGGTAAGGAAAAATTTGGTGCCCTCCTAGGGGACGTCTTAAATATGACTTAAGTTGGCAAACGTCATTTACAGGGGATTATATTAATGGTAAGAGAATGGTTGGAATTAATGGAAAAAGATACTATAAAAAGAATTAAATTTATGAGAAGGAATGCATAGAAACCCTGTTACTCATTGGTGTCCTAAGTTAAATAAAAACATCTTAGTAAGATATTGGGACAAAAACATATGATGCACAACTTTCCCTCCTAAAAATAAAGATTATAGATGGAATTTAGAATGCACCTGGTTTTGTGAGGGATGGTGCTGTGAACTTTGACACTTTACATTGGGCCACACGGCCGCTATATTAAGTACATGCATGATAAAGCTGTTCAAATATCTTTTATTCCTTTTTCAAATAAACAATAGGTTCATGCCTATAGAAATATGAGAATCATTAAATCAAGGTTAAAAATATATATAAGGTTTGTTTAACACTTTGAAACCACAATCGCTGCCGTCTCAGTTTTGAGTCAGACATATAATTTATGCTTGCTGGTAATAATAAGTTTAAGGTTAATATGAGGACAAGAAAAAAAAGAAACACAATGGTGAAAAACGTCAAGAACAGCAAGTCACGGACTAATCGACCACAACAGATATAATCACCAAAAAGAATCGGCTGACCACCGAGTTTTATTTAACCTTGTGAATTATTAATTTTATGAAAATTGACGTAATTTTAAGAAAAGTTTCCATTTAACTATTGGCTTAATAATTTTAAAGGTTTATGTAGTTAAAATGCCCACATTAACCACCCCCCGTGTTGTGTAACAAATAAAAATGCTGTTTTCAGTCTGGGCTGCTTCAGCTGCTTTAGCTGCTTTGGCTGCCACAGCGCTGACAGCCCACAGGGTGAGAACGTGCTTCAAAGGAACCGAGGTCTCTACCTGTTTTTTTTTATTTTCGCCGCCTTTCCATCCCTCTTTCAAAGACCCCCAACTTGACTGGATCTGGTCTCCGGCACATTCTCAGTCCCCCGGTGGATGACTGAAACTGCGAACAGTACTGACCTCTATAGTTACTATGCTTTTCCTACATGTACATACCTATGATAAAGTTTAATTTATAAACTAGGCACAGTAAGAGATTAAAACAATAACTAATAATAAAACAAAAAAATATAATAATAAAAGTGAAAGCTATGTGAATATGGTATCTCTATCAGAATATCTTATTGTACCGTACTCACCTATGTTTTGGACTGTAGTTGACTGAAGGAAACTGCAACCCTGGAAAATGAAACTGCAGATCAGAGGTGACTACTGTATGGGCTTTTGAGTACCACAAAACCTGAATCTGTATTGTATTTACTAATATTGATATAAAAGTAGCTGGGCCATACCTTTACTCTCCTAACCTCCCACTCCTCAAACTAGCTTCCAACTTTTCCTAGGTCAGCTGAGCTGCAAGCAGCTCCTAACCATTGCATCCATTCCTGCAAAAAGAGTAATTCTGAGGCTCTGATGAAGCCCGCACAGCAACCCTTCTCCAACCAATCTTCCTCACCCCCACTCCCCATTCCAGCAACACTGTCCTCCAAGTTCCATGTCTAACTGGGTGGCGGGCCGGGAGGGGGGGCAAGCCTTTCTTCCTCCCTTTCTCTTTTCTTTTGTCCTCCCTCCTCCCCTACCTTCTTCCCTTCCTGTCTTCTTTCTTTCAGACCCAGCCAAAGATGCATATAATTAAGGACAAACTAAGTAGTCTAGGAAATCAGGACAAAAGGAAAATATAGGTAGGAAAATAAAGGATGAGTTAAGAAGGGTAAAGAGTAGCACACAGAAAAGTTGACCATGTGGAACTGGTACGTGTGGTTAAGTGTTTTGAGTTGAATTGTGACCACGAAAAAGATGGTAAGTCCTAACCCTGGGTATCTATGAACGTGACCTTATTTGGAAATAGGCTCTTTGCAGATGTTGTTAAGACGAGGTCACTAGGGTAGGCCTTAATCCAATAGGCTGGTGTCCTTATACGACGAGGGGAATTTGGACACAGACACACAGGAAGAACACCATGTGATGACAGAGGCAGAGACTGGAGTCATGCAACAGCAAACCAAAGAACACCAAGGATTGCTGGTGCTAAGCTTCGCATGCTTTTGTGCCCTTCAAAACTCATGTTGAAATTTAATCCCCAATACAACAGTTCTGAGACATATTTTATAACTTAATTTAAAATTTAATTGAAAGTTACAAAAAGATTTCTGATTAAAACAAAGTTTAAACATTGAATCAAACACAGAAAAGGCTCCTTTTCTCTGAAGTTTAAAAATGAATCGCAAACGCATTTTGTTAGGATAATAAACATATAATGCCAGGGGTCCAAATCCCGCCCTTTTTCAGGTCTTGATTAAACGCTGACACTTTCGAAAATCTGTAGCTGTTCTCAATTTCTTACGGCACTTGGTTTCCTCTAACATCATTTTTCACTTTCTTCCTGGAGTTGCATCTGTCTTACTGTCTTACTGGAGTGTAATCTTCTTGAGGGCAGAAATGGTCTCTTGAAACTCTAGACTCCTAATCAGGCTTAAGATAGTACTTTGTCCATAACCAGTACTTACTAAAATCTCTAATGAACTAATGAAAATATCATGTATCTCATTACATGGTCAGTTTAAAGCCAAATGAATCTTTAAAGCACTCAAAAGCAATATAGCTTCTTGTTAAAAGGATTGCCAGATACAATAATCTTTAAGTATTTGTTCATATATTAAAACGTGAATTAAAGATGACTTGAACCTGATTCATTTATGCTAGTTATTTTTCTTTTAATCAGATGTCTACGGCTGTAAGTGTCCTTTTGGGCCTGAAGAAAAGTAGTAACCTAATAGTTAACCTTTATATTGCAAAATTGTCCCTTTGAAGACACCTGTTTAGTTTCTTCTTCTGAAACTGTTATAAAAATTGTAACTCTAACCTGCACTATTGCCTATATAACTTTAGCCTGCACAAATTGTAACAGAAAAGTATGACTTTAACTTAACCTGCACCAATTATTCCTGTAAGCACTTACTAAAAACGGGGAAAACATATCTAAAGGTTTTTTAAGTGAAGCACCTTTTAAGAGGTCAGGCAGAAGTCAAGGCAGAACCAGACTCACATTCCAGGAGACAGCCGGTCCCAAGGACTGAACCAGCCCCCACCTTATCTTCTGGACACCTATCGAGGTGCTAGTGGTGCAGGCCTGTTGAGCCTAACCATAAATCTTAAGGCGCCATGGCTAATTAACGACTCAGCCTGTTATGAGAGTCTGTCTAAGAAAAACTGTATAAAAAGCCTTGGTATTGTAAGTTCGGGGCTGCTTATGAAAAAGCGATCCAGCATGCTGAAATAAACACCTCTTGCTTGACTGCAGCGGACTCTTGTCTCGTGGTCTTTGTGAAGCGAGCCACTCCGGCGTGTGGGATTTGTGCTTAGTGCACGGGTCTTACAAAACTAATCTTAGCATGGTAAGGAAAAACACCATGAAATGGACTTTGAAATTCTAGTTTACAGAAAGAATGAGGTTTAAAAACAATTACTTGAACCAAAGCAGGTAGAGTGGATTGTATTACTATACACGGTTATTTCTTGCTCTTTTTTTGAAGAGAATTGTACATCTCTGCTTATTGTCACATGGGTTGCTAGGCCTCCTTAAGGGAGTACACTTTCCCGCCCATTGGCATCAAGCTCAGTCATGTGACTTGATTTGGCCAATAGAACGTGAGCAGAATTGCGGCATGCACAAAGTGAGTTTTACCAGCAATATGTGCCACGCGGGGACAAGAGCCGATTGTTACATTCCCAGGAACTTGGCCAGCCACTTGTTAAAACTGTTTGTAACTTGAAGTCGGCCATCGTGGGAGTATTTACACCACGGAAATAGCAAACACTGCAAATCAGGACTTCCCCCTCTTCCCTCAAAGTTGGTTTACCAACGCACCAGTGAGCATGTCCCCCCAAAAGTTGATCTTTCAGTCTGGAGCCTGGAATAAAGAAAACTCGTGGAGTAGAGCCAAAGCTGCCTGCCGCTGACGTAACGTATTTGAGAAACGGACCTTTGCTATATTGCAAATCCCTGAGTTGCAGGGATTGTTCGTTACCTAAAATCCAGCAAAGCTGATACACCATGCTGGTGTTTTGGTGAACACCAATGAGCTCTACCTTTATCTGTCCTTGGGGGGGGGGGGGTGGGGCGTATGTCTTCTAACAGCTTATGACATCACACGCCTGAACCTGACAGGATGCAAACTGCACTCAGAGACTCGGGAACGGGGGCGGGGGGTAGAATCCAGAATCCAGGTCTTGGAAGGTTAATGCAAAGACATAAAGCAATAGCTACACTTTAAACATCACTAAGCGACTGACTGATGTTAAAACTCTGACGAGCATGAGTGTGTCATCGTGAGTCTGGATGCTTTAGGAGTGCCTCCCCGGCCGCTTTCCCCTGAAGGACACGCTTTACCGTCTCCCTCTGCACCCACGACGAGTGAATTGAGCGCTGTGTCTTTAAGGGGGAAGCGCGGAGGTTTCCGTCCGGGACAAAATGTCTGCGAGGAGCCTGGCGCGGGCTCGGCGATCCCGGACCCCGGGCCGCCTCGGGCTGCAGCCGCGCCCCGCGGAAGATGCGGTGAGTGTGGGCCGCGGGACTGGCGGGCGCGGCGGGCCAGGACTGCGGGGCGCAGGTAGTCAGCGAGGCGCCGCCCGGCGCTGTCACAGGCCCGGGAGCCCCGGGAGCCCCGGGCGCGGGGCGTGCCCTTCGCCATTGTCCCGATCTAAAGATGCACTGGGACCCGGCTTCTGCGCACACGCCCCGCTTTTCTGCCTTTAGCACCTCACGGTTGCTCCTTCCCTGCGGTCTTCCTCCCCTACCAAGTTATTCAGAATGTCGAAAACCATTGCCACTGTCCCGCTGTCCCTTTATTAAAGTCGCCTCGTCGTAGTCTCACGTTAACAGTACAAGTGGCTGAGCGCCCTGTGGGGGGCTCTTTCTCTAGTTGGGACTTTCTTCATGTTTGCACGTTTGGGGGGAGACACCGAACGCAGGCCAGATGCTCAGACCAGAATCCCCCTCCATGGTACTCAAACAAAATAATTTTCTGATCCTTTCCGAGTATCCTGCAGCAGCTTGCTGTAGTTTCTTAAACTAACCAAATACCTGCAGCTTCTCAAGCAAAGTTATTTTTCCCTCCTTGAAAGAAAAAAATAAGTACTTGCCACCGGTCGAAATTATAATTAGCCAAAACTACAAAGATAAGGTGTTTAAGAGAACTGTTGTAGAAATAGCTTAATAAATTGACATAATTAGGGTAATTATTTCTTCTCTTTTTTATTAATGTATTATTAGCACATCTTTTTTTTGGCCAAAAATAGCTTTAGGCAATTTACAATAAAAAGTATTCAACGATGTATGAAAAGGTCAAGAGCCAAAACCATGTGATTCTCAATTAGAAAATCTTTTGAGTTACACAGGCCTTCAAAGTAGGGCAGCTTTAAATTCCCTTAATTCATATTAAATTATGCATTTTTACAAAATAAAATGGATCGCCACCTTTCTTTTCAGTAGCATTTGTATTAAAGTAAGCAGGCCTGAAATAAAGGTCTGCTTTAGGGCAGAACGCTTTACAATTTCATTTTTTAAAATGCATTAATAGAGAGTGTGTTTCTCTACCTTTTAGCTAATGGTAGAAATATCTAGGAGTTTGGCTTATGACATTTAGGGAACACCTCTAATTCACCAGATAATTACCTGTGGGTCCAGTACATTTTTTAGAGTCCATTTATAACCTTTTTCTAAATTTTTCACACTTAACCTTTTATTCTTCAACTCAGGTATCCACATTTAACAGTTTGGAGACATTTTTACTTGTCTTTTATGGCCTTTAGCCTGGTGATTCTAGACTAATTTTTCTAATTGTCTGGATCTGTTTATAAATAGATTAATACCTGGCAGTAAACAGAGATAGATAACACATGAATGAATTGTGGTTTCCTTGACACGTCTGTTGTCAAGGCTAGTTATTCGTTTAAATTATTATGTTCTGCTTTGATTAAAGTCACTGGTGGATGAACTAAATGAAAATGGTTTTAGTATTTCCACACAAGTCTATGTAAATTTCATATTACTGTGAATTTCTCATCTAAGAACTAGGCTCCACCAACATGTGTTTGCTTCTAACTCTGCCTGGTTAATCCAACTAAAGTGAGTAGCCTTGACTTTGGAAGGACAAATAAAGCTGTGATTCATTTATTTCCTTCAAGAACATTGCCTGGTTCTTTGCTTTTTAGCCTGCCTAATATTTTTTATGTATATAAGTATAAAATAATAAAATTAACTTTTGTGAGTTATTTATAGAATGACTCAATGTTATAGTCATACCTGTGTTTATGCCCATACTTACACAAATTATCCATCTGGGTTTTGATCCCTTTCTTTATTCTCTATATTGGCATTCAGGGAGATGATACTGAGGAACCTGGGTTTTAATCTGATAGGTTAGTAGAAGAATAGAGCTTCTTCAGGAATAGACTCAAATGCATAGATAATTAATGTGAATTTATTACATTCCACAGGCTTAGACTTTTTATCACTCCTTCCAGATAATGGATACTCAAATGAAACTCAGCTGTAGGAGAATCAGAGGCATGCTACCAATAATGCTGCTGTCTCCTCTTCCATGAAATATCTAAAATCTACATTTTTTTTCCAGTTTTTTTCCTCTAAAATTGGACTCAAAAATTTCCACTGTTAATTTCATGCTAGCAATGCTTTTATTTAGCTTCAAGAAATTTTATATTAAAATAGGAGCTTGGAAGCCTAGTTATACAACGAATTGGAACTGTATTTATTAGAGTCAAGCACTAATGGTAATGTGTTTTGGGGGTGGATAACACAGTGCATTTTGTCCACTGTGGAGGATGGGAAGAGGAAGGATGCTAAGCAGCAGGAATGTTTGTGTTAGAGCCCCCAAGTCTTCAGCGCCAAGGAGCTGCCCCCTGCCTACCCTTCCCCAGTATGGACAGGGTGATGGTATTTACCCTAATGAGTGAACACTGATCTGACCTTTACCAGGGGTAACAGAATTATTGTTGGAAGCATCTCTTTCCCCACCAGATCAGTGAGCTTCCTGAGGGCAGGGACTATGTGGTGTTCCTGTTGGAATGCTTGGCAGCAAGCCAGTGCCTGACCCTAAGCAAGTGCACAGTGAGCATTTGAGTGAATGAGTTGGTAGAGTGAATAGATGTATGCAAAATAATCACATTTACTGACATCTTTCTGGTAGTTTAAAGAAATGTTTAAGGAAAAATTAAAGAAGGTCTTATTTTTCCTTTTTTTCTTAGCTAAACATACAGTTAATGGATATGCATTTTTATTGGGTACTTGGCGAGGAAGAAATGCATACCACAGGGCTCCAGCTAATCAAACCTCCCCATTATCTTCTTTTACCTGAATGATGAGCAACCTATTTTGCATGAAAGTCAATTTAGGAAATGAAAATAAATTTGGGGAGTGAAGGTCTTGGATCTGTTATTCTTTTTATTTGATTTTTGTATTCAAAAATCCCCAAGGGGATTCTTCTAACATAGACTACCTACTATATTGAATAATAGAATGTCAAACAGAAAAATACCACTGCCTTTTAGCTACTAAAATCTTAAGGTGGGCATGTTCAATCAGTAAGTAATGGTAGCTTCTTTTTTGTTCATGCCTTGAATTTATACAGCACCGGAGAGTCCACAGTGACATCATTAGTATTATATGATTTCAGCCATCTGCTTAGAGGCACATAATCTAATCATTTCCCTTGGCAGATGTGGAGAGGGTAAGCTGGGGCCAAGAAACAGAGTCAGGTTCATTTTATTTAATGCAGCATCCCCCAAGTGTCTACCCTGTACCAGGGAGATGAATGAGATGAGATCCTCTCCCATTGTGTCCTTCATCTCCTGTGGAAATAGAATCTCCTTCTGCTTGGGCAGGGCACAGCGAACCACTCGTCACTGAGCAACCTCACATACTAGGTTTCTCCCAGGCCAGATGGCAGCACACTGTGCATGTATAGGACTGGCCCCTCCAGCCTCCATAGTTAAGGTTGGCCTGATCCTTCCTGAGCCCCCATACCTCAGGAGCCAAGGATTATTTTATGAAATTATGTTTTATTTATCACAGATCCTGCAATATACATACTCTACCTAAATGTATGCACATGATAACATGCATGCTTTCTTAGTACCTTTTTCTTTTGCTTTTATATTTACCTCTTCCCCTTCTCCCTCCTTTCACAGCAGCTGCCACCCCATGAACTCATTGTGTCTCCTTCCTTATTTTTCTTCATATATATCTTTCTACATATCTCCTATACTGATCTGTATATTACTTACTAATAATGAGATCCTATTATACACACTTTTTTGCATCTTGCTTTTCTCCCTGAACAGTCCTCCAGTGACATCTGGCAGACCTTTAGTCCATCCTTTTTAATGGCTGTGTAATATTCCCCAGTGTGGACATACATAATCTACTCAGCCATTCTCCTGCTGATAGGCATTCCCTTGTTTTCAGTTTTTTGCCATTCTGAATAATGCTACAATAACATCCTAACACATATGACTTTATGTACTGGTACTTTTAGTTCTATAGAATAGATCCCCAAGAGTGGAATTTCTGGTTATATCTATTTTTAAATAATAAGGAAATTGCCAGTTTGCTTTCCTAAAAGCCATCATATCTTCACTGGTAATACGAGTGTGCCCTTTTCTCTGCCTCCCTTCTAGCTTTGGCTGTTGGACTTCTTCATTTCTGTTAGGTGATGAGTGTAATGATACCTTATTTTCACCTTAATAGCATTTCACTGAACGTGTGACAATGTGCATCTTTTCACAAATTTCCCTGCCATTTGAGTTTGCTCTTAGGTCATTTGCCTATTCATATTTCTTGCCAATTTTTCTATTAGGTTGTTTGTCTTTTTTGTGTCAGTTGGTGAAAGCTTTGTGTGTTGTGGTTGTGGCTGAAGAGTCTAAAAAGGCTTCTCTTCCAAGCAGGATGGTTGAATTGCAGGCTTCTCCCTTCTGCACTGTAGGGCTGGGCAAGTGAAATGAACTTAGGGGTTGTTTAGCAGAGCTAGGCAGGCTGTTATGACCTGTGGCCATAGACTGCTGGTCACTCTTTAGATACTGCGTCTGAAGAGAAGATTGTATTGAGCCAAATGCGGCTGAGTGTGGAGGACTGAGAAAGTGAGGCAGCTCTGCACCGTGCTGCCTTCCACTGGTTAAGACCTCCAAAAGCGAAAGGCTGCCCAGGCAGAGGATGTCCCTCTGCCTCCCATGGAGGGGCAGCGCTCTGCTGGCCAACATTTGTGGTGCTGCTTGGCCCTGGCTCAGGTGAGGCTTTCCACTAAGTCAAAAGGATTAAGACATCAAAATCACAGCATCTCACCCTTGTGCCTGCCTTAACTCATAACAGATGGCATTCACATATATGATACTTCTCTGGGCATTCCAGTTTTTTAAAGAAACCCAGAGATATCTTGCAGGGAGGTAAAAAGAATGACAGTAATTGGACACTTCAGGCACTATTAGGGGCACATGTGTGATGATGACTCTCAGACTTTGGCACAGGTAAGAGAATCTGCAGGTTATGTGCAGTTTCAACGACTAGCTCAGGAAGGCATATCAGAATGCAAAGTAATAGCCTTGATCTTATAGAAAAACTTAAATCTCTTTATTAAATAAATCATAGGGATTCATTATATAGTTTCTTCACTTTTATGTATGTCCAATAATAAAATAGGAACTCTGAAAAGGTCAAATTCAAATGTAGAAGGAAATGGAGTTCTAAAAAGGAAAAAGGAGTGTAGGAAAATTTTAGGTAAAGTTGGAAAATAAAAACATTTCTAAGACTAAAATCTTGTTCTGTTTACTAACCATAATGTTACATAATTGTAATGTTTACTGACCATAAACAAATTTTCCTTGGAGGTGGTCTGTAATTCCTCATCCCACCTATTCCTACTTTTGGAACTTCAGCAGTTGTAGAGCTAGGGCTAGGGTCTGGTGCTTACAGACCCCTCGAGCCTGTTCACAAACCCTTCACACGCAGGTCTATGAGCTAGGTAACCAGATAAAACGGTCCTTGGAGCCTTGGTTGAAGAAGGAATACTCTTTATTTAGCACACACAACACTAGGAGCTAAGCAGTACAAACAGAAACTCAGAAACTCAACTGCTGCTGGCAAAGTCCAAAGAAAAACTGAACCTGAGCAGCTGCCAGCAGAGTAAACATGCTCTATTGTTAGACGCAGCTCTCTGCCGCCAGCCTGCTTCACAAACTGCAGAACACACAAAAGCAATTAATTAGAAAGATACATGGGTGCACATGCACACTAACTCTACCCAACAACTTGTTTACAAGAAATATGCTGCTGACCCCCAGCCAGACCTGAGCGGAGGGAGTCTGACTAAGTTACCTATTTTCCCCCACAGCAATTTAATAAATCTCTTGGGGGAAATGTGGCCTTTAATTTCTAAAGTCCTTTTATGCTAATTGGTCATCATGAGTAACAATATTCAATTTAATGCCTGTGAATCAGAAGATATGTGAATAAGCCAACTCTATTGTTAGAAGAGACCTGATTCCTGTCTTTTTTGATGACTGTGGTATAATTATTATCTTTTTTTAAAATGTGAGAGACATATTAAAGGTCATGCCTGATCCTGAGTAGACTGCTTGGTGGGAAAAAGAACAATTAAGTTTAGAAAATTGTAATGCATTTGTAAGAACATTATTAGTAGTTGAATTAAAAGCTTACACTAAATCTACTAATATAGGAGCCTATTTTTCCTGTTTTCATCTTTGTCGTTAATCATTCTCAGTTGTGTTTATAGCAAGAGAGATTCTGGAACTTTATCATCTTCACTGCTGCTGGTTGGAAACCTGACAGTATGAGCAGGCATTGGCTAGCTCACTGTGCATGGTTCTCCCCACGTTGGCCTTGATTTTCCCCCTGAGATAAGTTCTCAGAAGAACTCAGGGAGTCTGTCGTGTGTTCTCTTTATTGTTTTTAAACTTTCGAAGCACATTTGTCTATAATCACACATTTGGTCCTTTGTGAACGTATTTCTTAAAGGCTATACTTCACCTTTTCCTATCCCTGCCTTGTTTGATAGGTTATTGAAGTCATGCATTGTTTTCCTAATAGAAAAGACTTTGCAATGATAGTCATTGCATTATGTTTGGATCCCTTTAACCAAGATATTTTCCTGGACAAAGTGCGAAGGTATTTTCTTTATTTTTCTTTCTTAATTAAAAGTATTGAGCAAGCTTTGTAGCTTGCAGATCTATAGAGGGCGCCATTTAGTTGGGATGAGCAATTTTTAAAAAACTAATTTTGTTTTATGCCTTGCACACCTATGAAAGGGTCAGAAAAAATGAACACTAGAAGGACATGGCACTAAGTCAGTATTTCTAGTATCTTTATTGAAGGCTGTTTGATTGAATTTCTTTTACTGGGCCTCCCGTCCTCTAAATTTTCTTCTAGCACTGCTGATGGTGCTTCAGAACTCAAGAGTCATGCTGCATACAGTGATTCTATCCCTGGAACTTGGGTTGGTTGGAAACCTTGAGGCAATGACAGGGACCTGGAAGCCTTCGGAACATGGCCCACCATCTAAGTTAAAGGTAAAAGTTTGCTGCTTTATATATTGCCGTTTTCTAAATGTGCATATACTAAAACATTTTAATGGCTTTCGTTACTGCCAATTTTCTTACAAGAACATTATTTTTATAATCACAAAAACAGATAATTGTATCTTGAAAAATGTCCAGTCATTGAAAGCTTTTTAAAAAGCCTGTTCACCACTGGAACTTCTGCCCCTAAAGTTTAAGAAACAAAATGTTCGTTCCCAAATCATTATTTTCTGCTCATTTCTAAAGTTTGCTCTGCAATACCCAGAGAAGACTACAGAAGGGAGCCTCGCTCTTACCCTGGAGACAGTAACTATTTTTTTTAAAGTGAAGGAGCCTAGTTAAAACTAATAGAGATACAGCACTTACTAGGTAGGTCTTTCCGTTCAAGAAGCTTAGCTTCCCACTATTAGTATAAATACTTGTTAGCTGGGAACCCACTTGATTTCAAAGAGAATTCCTAGTATAAGAAGGGCTAGACATTTTAAACATGTTTTCCCCGGGGATCAACACTTAATACTGAATATTAAGGAGAAAGAATAAAAGGGAGGGCGGCATGGTTTCTTCACAGGCGCACTAGTCTTAGGAGTTGTGTGTGTGTAATAGTAATAATTATTATTACTATTCTTTCCGCTTTCGCCCTCCTTTCCCCTCGGTGTGCAGACGCAGCCGAAAGAATGAGGCGTGAAGAGCTGGCCGTGACCATGGAAGAGAGCCGCGGGCAGGACGACTCGGTGGCGGCGCAGGGCGGCCCGAGTCCGGAGCTGGCGCCGGTGCCTCCCGGCCGCCTGGGGGCGCCATACTCCGAGGCCTGGGGGTACTTCCATCTGGCCCCGGCGCTCCCCGGGCACCCGTCGGGCCACTGGGCCACCTGCCGCCTGTGCGGCGAGCAGGTGGGCCGCGGCCCCGGCTTCCATGGGGGGACCGCGGCGCTGTGGAGGCACCTGAGGGGCGCGCACCGGCGGGAGCTGGAAAAGAGCGGCACCCGGCGCTCTCCGCCGCCCGGCCCCGCCGCGGCCGCCGAGGGCGACTGGGCGCGCCTGCTGGAGCAGATGGGCGCGCTGGCCGTGCGCGGCAGCCGGCGCGAGCGGGAGCTGGAGCGGCGCGAGGCGGCCGTGCAGCAGGGCGAGCGCGCCCTGGAGCGGCGGCGGCGGGCGCTGCAGGAGGAGGAGCGCGCCGCGGCCCAGGCGCGCCGAGAGCTGCAGGCCGAGCGGGAGGCGCTGCAGGCGCGGCTGCGGGAGGTGAGCCGCCGCGAGGGCGCCCTGGCCTGGGCCGCCGCCGCGCCGCCGCCCCTCAAAGAGGACCCCGAGGGGGACGGCAGCGGCTGCGTCATCACGAAGGTCCTCCTGTAGCGTTGGCCACATCCACCCCATGCCCGCGCTCCTCCAAGTGTGGGCCGCGGCCGGTGCCTTCAGCCTCCCTGAGGGGCAGGATTCAGGCCCGCGGACCCCTGACTGACTCGAGGGCTCCAAATGCCGGGTCCTCCACGCCATGCTACTGCTTACGTTTGAGAAGCGCTTCGGGAGCCGGAGCAGAACCAAAAATCATTTCCTCAGTGGGGTCATCTGGGGTGCTGGGAGCCGAAGCCCCTGTGGCCTCCCGTGCTGTTGGCCTTTCGTGGGCCTGCGTGCAGGGCAGTGCGCACGCGGGAAACCTGAGAGCTGAGCAGCACCGGGAATCCATATCGCCTGGTGCCGTGGCTAGTGGGGCTGAGAACCCTGTACCTGGTGACCCTGAAAGGTCAGAAGCTTCTTTACACACCAAAGACTTAAAACACCATGTGCCTATACACCAGGGCAGCCCAAGGTGGTTGGTGCATGGAAATGAGAAAGGTTTTCACCCAGAAAAGTTTTACACGTTTCCTAAAGCCTAATCTTTGCTCAGCACCAAGTTCTGAAAGGGCGATCTGTAGTTTCCACTACTGTTCTTTTTACTTTCATCACCTCTAGAGCGGCGTCAGGGCAGCGCCAGAGGGCCCCTTTTTTATCCCCCCCCCCCCCAAGATGCCCAACCAATACCAGACGCACCCTGTCTCACCTCAGCCATCTTTCCCCTGGTTCAGACCCAGTGGCAGATGTGGGTCTGATGTGGCGGGGGTTTCCCTCCTTTCCTGCCACTTGGTGGCAAGACATGACTTCATCCCATTGTTGCTAGGAAGGGCGGTTCCTAACGCACATGTCTTCACAGTCCTCACTCCTGGGTCAAAGGAGAAAGATTCCCTCCCCCCACCCCCGACCACATCTTCCTGTCGTGTTTTTCTCTCATTCCTCTTCCACGTTTATGGGTCTCTGCTCCATTAGTATTCCTCCTCCGTCTGTCACCCTCCCTTTCCCCAGGCTCTTCTTCCTCAGCAGTGCTTAGGACTTTCAACCCAGAAGGGTCAAGTAGTCCTTGCTGCTTATACTTCCTCCTCCTCTCTTACTCCTTCACTCCTGGTCAGCTTTCTATGCTACATTAGAAGCCACCACAATCTTGGAATGACCAAATGTGATGATTTCATTTTTCTTAATCTCTTCTTTCTGGAAATATCTCCTTTGGTAGATGGAACTTGCTTTTCCCCCCCAAGAACTCCTTTTTCTGATGTATACCGCTTCCCATTTTTTTCCTCATGCCTTTTTTTCCTATTTTTTTTTTTTTTTTAATTTTGAAAAATCCCAAGCATGCAGAAAAAGTTGCAAGGCTAGTACAACGAATACCCATATACATACCCTCCACCTAGACTGAACAATTGTTAACATTTTGCCATATTTACTTTTCTCACTCTGTACCCCATGTATGTGTGTATAATGACATTTCACCCCTAAGTATTTCAGCATGTATCTCCTAAGAATGAAAACCTTGTTCTACATGATTACAATGATCATACCTAAGAATATAAATTTCTTATAGCCTCTAATACGTTGTCCTTAATCAAAATTCCCCAATTGTCTCAAGAATGTCTTTTCATCTTTTTTTTCTTTTTTCAAACAGGTCCAATCAATGTTCAAATATTACTTTTGTTTATAACTCTTCACTGTCTTTTAGTCTAGTACATCCCCCCTTATATTTTTTTCCATGTTTACTTTTTGAAGCGTCCAGGCCAGCTGTCTTATACAATGTCCTATGTTCTGGACTTGTCTGCTTGTTTACTTGGACCAGTTTCCACACTCCACTCTGACTAATCTCCCAGTAGACTTACAATAATCTCTTCTGTGCCAGCGACTTCTATCTCCAGCCTTCCTGGCTCTGGTCTTTCGTGCCCAATCCCCTGCTGCTTGTCTCCACCCCTACTTGCATCTCCTGCCACTACAAATGGAAAGGGCATTCAAATGGAAACATCTATTCCACTCCACATTCCACCCCTCACCTGATAACTAATATTTACTGGGTATTTAAAATGTATCAGGTATGCACTACACACTACATGTAATATCTCACTTTATTCTCACAGCAGCTCCATGGAGAGGTACTGATACGATGGCCATTTTACAGCTAAGGAAACTGAGGTAAAGGGATTAAGTAGCTTGCACAGGATCACAGCTGGTATATAGTAGCGGTGGGATCCAAATGCAGTCACAGTTGACTCCCAGATGCCATGCTCCTAACTACTGCACTGCTCCTCTGAGAGCTCTGCTTTCCTGCTAGTTATGGAAGCTGACACCTGTTTCCACCCTAGCTCCCAATTTATTAGTGGAATTAACTGGAATTGATATTAACACTTACTGAGCATTCACCAAGTGTCAGAGCTATGCTATAAGGCTTTACAAAAATAATTACCTGCCAGGCAGCAAGCCTGGTGACATAGGTGCTATTGTGCCCATTTTGTAGATGAGGAGGAGACAGGCTCAGGGGAGTTCAGTAAAGTCTTCACAGCCTCACAGCTGCAAAGAGGCAAAGTGGGATCTGAACTTCAGTCTCACTGAATTCTAGGCACCTGCTCTACTAAGTCTGTCTACAAAATATGGTACCTGCCTTCCTTCTGATGCCACCTGCCAAGCCCAGACCCCATTTACCATTCATCTGGGATTCGTCTTCCCATTCTTGTCTTCCCCTATTTCCCCTGACCTGACACAACTTGGCCAAAGCCAAGGAAATGTCCTAAACCAATGCTGACTAATTATATCACTTTTCCTGCTGAAAAGCCCCCAAGGTCACACAGTACCTACTGATTATAGTCCAGGCTTCTACCTTGTGGCCTGACATTCAAGTTGCCCTCCCTGCTCCCCAGATGCCAGTCTTATCTGTCCCTTCTCCTACATATTCTGTATGCTCCAGCCAAACTGGAGTCCATTCTTCCTAACGTGGCCCCTCTATGCCTCAGTTCACCGTCCCTCGACTTAAAAAACTTCTTCAATCTGAGTATGAAAAAGCCCACCCACTTTCTAAGACCACAGAGCTTTCCTTGATTTCTCCTCATTTAGAGGCATTTCCTTATCTCTCTGGACTCTCCTAGCATTTTGTATCTCACAGCCCTCAAAGCAGGCCATCTAGCATGGCTATGTAGGGTTTTGTTTTACCTCCCCTGCCAGACCTGAGCCCCTGGGGGTCGTTGACTCTTCCTACTCCCACAGTGCCTTGCACATAATAGCTGCTCAATAAATATCTGAGGCATTGAACTAATTCAACGTGTTTAAGATTTTTATGTTAGTTTTTCTGTAATTATAATTCATCTATCTTTAATTTTCTAAGTAAGATTCTTAGCAGAAAAAAAAAAAAAATAGCCTAAAGGGAAATAGCAATAATAATTTTTTAAAGCTGTTTAGTCAAAATTTAATAAGTCAGTTATTGGGCTGTTTGATTTCAATATAATCAACTATTCTAGCATGTCATTATCAGGAATGTTTTTTGTAGGACTGTTTTTTTCATTATACGAGTAACAAAAATGTAATGCGCCAGTCTACAAAGAACAGCAGAAAAAACAATCCCTCAAAGTCCTGTTGCCTTGGTAAAATTGCTATTAACATTTTAATGTAATTTCTTCTGTTTTTTGCCATTTTTACATTAATAATAGTATAAGTTATTTCTAAGTATTGGAATTTAACTTCATGTACATTTGTAAGTTGGGCTACAATATCTCAATTTGGACTTTCTGGAAGGGAAAAAAAGACTTCTACAAATGTTACTCTTCTATTTCACCAATGGTTAGAACTATTAAAGATTTATTTTTAAAATCTTAACCACTCCCTCAAGAAAGATGGCTAGTCTGAGTGGCCTGTCAGGGGACAGAACAATTACCTGAGTGCTGACTGAATGCTGGTTGTGGGAATTAATGGGAGAGGTTTTACTTTCTGCTCTATATACTTCTGCATTGTTGTGATTTTTTAATACCAAGCATGAACTACTTTTATAACAAAAAAATTAAAATTTACATTTTGCAAACAAATCTCTCCATCAGCATTCAGCTTCCTTACCTTTCCTTACAAAACCTACAACACAAGCATGGATATAATCCCCACTTCCAGAAAAGCCTAGAAAGAAATGTAGCTCTTGTCCAGTTTAATTCCACCATTTGACAGATGAGGAAAATGAGTCCCAGAGAGTGACCTGTCCGCTATTAGGAGATAGTGACTGTGGCAGGTCACTTGACTGCACCATTTTCAACAGATATTCTGCCCCTCTCTGGCCTTGAGAGCTTCTTGCTCACCTGACAAAGCACAAAGTCCATCAGAACCAGCTGGCTGAGATGGCAATCCCAATGTCTGCTAAGAGGTGGGATTTGAGAATGAAGAGATGGCTTCAGGGAATTGAACTGGACTTTCTGGCTGTGGCAACACAGGGGGTTGTCACTGCCAATTGGTGACAATGACATGCCTTGTGTCGGTCATCAGGGCTTCCCTGATTTGTGCACCTGGGCTTGCTAACAGCACCACCCTGGTGCTGTCTCTGAGAGTAGTACATATAGGGGTGAGGCAGATGGCTGGAACTGGGATGTAGACTGCGCCCTGGAAATCAACTGCTCAAATCCTGCCATGATGTAAAGAGACTGCTCACTTCTTAAGGTTAAATCTGGCAGGGAGGAGGGAGTGTGGGAAAAGCCAGGTAATGACAACCAAACTTAAAACAGCTAGGGCCCTTCGAGCACCTAAGACGTCATCCTTGGAGGCTGGAGAAGGGAAGGGATTGGTTTGGTTTGGGCTGAGTTTCCACTTTAAATAGCTGTCTGTGTCCTTAATGTCTCAGAGAGATTAATGAACACTGGGATTTATTGGTTTTGTTTTGCTGCCATGGACTCATTCAGGAATTCTACTTTGAAAGGTTTGATTTTCTACCTTTCAACAAGCTGAAATCTACTTCTTTGCCTGTAAAATGGATGAGGTAATCATTAAGGTCCCCTTTGGCTCTAATATGCTATGATTACATGAAATACAGTAAAACATCAATTGACATTTTAGTGAATCGGTTGCTTTATTTGGATTTTCTTGTTAAATGCAGAGTTAGGAAAAAATGTTGAAAGTCACGTGCATGCTTCTTATTAAAAATAAAGGTAGTATATCAAATAAGAATTTTGATACACCACTTCATATAACTTAATACAACAGCATAAAGGTACTCATTCTATCAGAATCACTAACTAGAACTGAAAATGTACGTAGCAGGAATCAGCACATTCTTCCATACTGTCTCCTTTTTATTCTCACAACATCCTGCAGGTAGGTTAGGTGTCCAAAACCTCAAAAAAGGTTAAGTGCCCTGCTGAAGACCACACAGCTGGTAAGTAGCTGATTGGAGCCTGGATCCCAGTGGACCCGCTCACATGTATGGCCTGACATTTGTGCTTCCTTCAAGGCCTCTCTTCTGGTTCACCTCTTCAGCAGTGCTGGGACCTCTGGATCTTGGCCTGAGTGCTTTGCTAACAAACACTTGGGCTGATGTTGGCTACTTCCCACCCACAAGCTCTAATGTAGGGGGCAGGCCAGCCAGCTTTCCCAGAGGAAAAGAGGTTGGCCTTTGTATTTGTTTCCTATTCCTGCTGTAACAGATTACACAAACTTAGCAACTTAAAACAACACAACTTTATCTTACAGTTCTGCAGGTCAAAAGTCTGAAATGGAATGTCAGAGTGTTGGCAGGGCTGTGTTCCTTTCCAGAGGCTCTAGGGGCGAATCTGGTTTTTGCCTTTTCCAGCTTCTAGGGACTGCCCACATTCCTTGCTTGGATTCCCTTCCAATACTCCTTGCTTGTATTCTCCACGGGCCAGCTAGGGCCAGTGGAGTCTTTCTCCCACTGCATTACTCTGCTTCCCTCTTCCACATTTAAAGGATCCTCTCTTTTATCTTAAGGTCAGCTGGTCAGCAACCTAATTCTACTCACATCTACAACCTTAATTTCCCCCTGCTATGTAACAGATTGACAGGTTCCAGGGATTGGAATCTGCGCATCTTTGCAGGGGGAGCAGGGTGCATTATTCTACCCACCACAATATTATACTGCCTGGCTCAGGGCTAGGGGGTTCTGAGAAAGGGATGTGCTTGATGGAGGAGCCCCTCTTCCCCACAATTAACACTTCACCAGGGGTCCCAATCTGTCCCCTCTTGTATCTTTCTCTGCTCATTACATGAGCATTCATAGACTTTTCTGGGACAAATACCTGGAAGGTGGGTGTCAAAGATAACTCTGATGGGAAATCAGAGACCTCCACAGTTCCAAGAATGTCTGTAAATTTGTGCATTGACTAGGAAGGCTATGTGATGGTGGGTGAGTAGCTGACCAAGCCTTTGGAGTCAGCCATGAATTAAAATCTAAGCTCCCAACCAACCATCCTAACCTTCCTCCCATTCAAGTACTAACCAGGCCTGACCTTGCTTAGTTTCTGAGATCAGGCGTCTTCAGGGTGGTATGGCCATAGACTCCCTAACCTGAAACCCAATTTCCTACCTTTAAAGTAGGGATAATACATACCTTTACAGAGTTGTTGTAAGGAGGAAGATATTACTTAGGCAAATTCTGACGAAGTTTGAACTCAGTAACTATGACTTCTATTTCTCTTACTTACCTGAATGGGAGCTCAAAGTCAAAACCCAAGGACCTCAGAAAGAACAGGTTCCCTGAGAGGATTCCTGAGAGCAGCTGCACACAAATCACAAAGATTTGCCAAGTCCTTCTCTTTCACATTATAACTATTTTCTATCAAAACATAAACTTCATACCTGATTTACCAAATGAGCTGCTCTAGTCAGAACTCAATATGACTTGCGACTACAAAGTAATCCAATGTATCTTACAATATATAAAAATCTATCCATCTTAAGCAGTTTCCCTTCATAGCAATCACCCTGGAAAACTATACAGTATTCCAAGTGTTTCCATGCTTAAAACATTTCTAAACTCCTTTTAGAGTGGCCATCAGAGTCTCTAGCACATTCTTTAAAACATCCTTTAGTTGGCAAATATTCATCTTTCCAGGATAAATCTGAGTTTTAAAAAGAGCAGCCAATTATTCAGAGCCCAGTCTGGTAAATATGGTAGATTATTAACTAGATTAACATTTCTGATTAATAAAGTGAGATTACAATAAAGCAATGTTAATTATTTTTGTGTGGCTCATAAATTGGTCTTGATGGTGTTGTATATTAAGGTTAAGTAAAGGCAGCACGGTCATGGTAGAGATTAAAGCCTTTTAGTTGGTTTATGATGTGAATGAATTCAGGTAGCACTGGGAGTAATTATATATTTAAACAGTACTAAATGTTTCTTTTTATGAAAATCTTAATTATAACGTTCTCTGCGATCTGATTTCATAGGATTAAAATGAGGCTTTAAGGAAAAACATTAAATGGATATGAAAGCTTTATTCCTTCAGTACATATTCTCACGGGCTTTTGGTCAAGATAAGTAATGATGAGATGAATGAGCTGGCAACCTTTCTGCCCTCTGCAGTCTACTAGTAATCAGTAGCAAAGCGACACATGGTCACATGTTTAAATACATTTATTAACAGCCAACTAGCTTCTGCCTGTCTTCTGCTTGCTGGGCAATAAAATACCATGGCATTTTAACAAAGATGAAGGAAGTGGACTTTTTGATGAAGAATTTCTGAAAAGTCATTCTTACTCAGCAGGCAGAGACATGGCCTCCATTCACATGAACTTTCCCAACTGTCCGCCTCCAGGGGCTTTTTGATTTACATGTTCTCCATCAATCCCTATTTCTGATTGTTTGTTGCTTTTTTTTTTTTTTTTTTTTTTAAATTTCGTTAACCTAATGTTTGTAAAACCCAAATGTCTGAGCAGTTACTATTATTCTCAGGTAACCAGAGGACGTACATGACTAAATGAGGGGCTATGGCCTCCGTACAGTTTTACTGTTTGTTGTCTATATAACAAAACTCTCAAAAACATGACTAAAAAAGTTTTGAAGGCAGAGTTTATAAGATTTCCCTAAATAGGTCTGGTTTAGAGACAGATCTGAAAACATTAAAAAACCCGACCAAAAAAAAAAAAACAAATCCCTCCACCCATTCCACCCCATGAATTACGGCTTTACAACTTTGGAATGAAAAGAAACCTTTGGATTAATACTCTATGGAACCATCAAGGCCTTCATGTATTACGTGGCCTTAATTCTGCCCCATACTATCTAAAAATAAATATAAGTTCCGTGAAGGCAAGGAGTCTCGTCTGTTTTTTTCACTGCTGTATCCCTAGTGACTAGAACAGTTCCTGGCCTATGCTAAGTGCTTCATGGCTATTGCTGAATTAATCAATGTTGTTGAAAGATTTTATACGCAAGTAACTGAAATCTAGTTCTTCTTGGAGTTCTCCCTGTTGCTCTCCTTCTCCCACAGGGTACTGAAAGCCAGGGCTGGCTTGCTAGATCTCTCTATCATTTCTCCAGATGGCTCCATTTCCAAAGTCATGTACAATCCCCTC
This sequence comes from Cynocephalus volans, assembly GCF_027409185.1. Taxonomy (NCBI): domain Eukaryota; kingdom Metazoa; phylum Chordata; class Mammalia; order Dermoptera; family Cynocephalidae; genus Cynocephalus; species Cynocephalus volans. Next base: position 64,819,759 of record NC_084461.1, on the reverse strand, counting down.
CCCCTTTGAGGATGATGATCACACAATACCTTCTCTCCTTTCTCACTGTTTATCGTCTACAATTGTGGTCCCGTTCATTCTCAGTATTAAGAAACACACCTCCTGACTCAGTCTTCTTGTCCACATCTATCTCCCATCATCACCTCAACGAATTAAGGTGACCCATCCACTTGCTAGCCTCATTCTTCATCCTCCTTGACTTCAATAACCACTATTTCTACTCCAAGACTCTACTCCCCACGCCCTTGGTATTGGTAGCACAGATGATAACAATGCTAATAATCACTAATATTGGAGGTCTTATTGTGTAGACACTATGCTCAGTGCCACAAAGTCCTTGTCTCATTTAATCTTCCAGCAATCTCATGAAGACACTGAGGTACAGAGGTTTAAATAAATTTTTAAAGGTCCCTCAGCTCAGAAGTGGTGGAGCTGTAATTTGAACCCAGGTCAGAAACCTCAGCCTGTGCTCTTAACCATCCCTCTGGGATGAAAAGAATCAATACTGAAAGCCCAGCTTTGCCATGTCTGTCATACAGGCTTTTTGACCTTGAACAAAATTAAAAACCTCTTAAGCTTCAGTTTTCTAATTCACAAGATAGTAGTAGGAAGAAAGAACATGTTAAGTGCCTAGCACAGTGCCTGACATACCACAAATGTGCATTCTGTCCATTCCACCAGTAAATGCTTCTTGAGGACCTCCCAAGCATCCAATCCTGTGTGAGGTATTGAAGATACAGCAGCGAATAAGACAAACAAGGTTCCTGCCTTCCAAGATCTGCACAACACTTCGCGGATGCTCAATAAATATTTGATATATAGAACAAACCCTCAAGGAGGTCCCCAGCCTCCACTCTGCCTCTCTTCAATTGACTACATTTATTCTGCTATAAAGCAATACAGCGAGGGCCCTTCCCTACTTAAAATCCTTCAGTGGATTCCTCACTGCCTCAGATATAAAATCCAAATTTGTTAATACAATATGTGAGAATGGCTATAGATAAGAGGCTCAATTTTCCCCCCTTCCTTTTTTCTTCAGATGAAACCTATCTGGGAGCTTGAACTGTAAACCAGATCAACACAGACCTATGAGGTTACAGGCATTAGAATTGGAGTCACCAGTCTGGCATCCTAACCCCTCCCCACCCCCAATCTCATTCTCTCTCTCTCTCTCTCTCTCTCTCTCTCTCTCTCTCTCTCACACACACATACACACACACACACACACACACACACACACAGAGAGTAGCAGCAGCACACACAAACACACACACACACACACACACACAGAGAGAGAGAGAGAGAGTAGCAGCAGCAGCAGCAGCTCCTAAGGCTATGTCATGGGTTCTGTGAAACAGTTTGAAAATCTAATTGTAGGACACAACCCTTTAGTAGGTTATGAAATCAATTTAGTGGTTGGAATCATTGATTTGGAAAACAAGAGTGGTTTACATGAACTTACAGCAAAGAACTGTATTGGTACAAAAAATCTATGTTACATATGCATACACACATGCTCGTGTACTTAGTTTGATATAAATTGTATTTCTTATCAAGAATCATTTTCCAAACAGTGTGAAAGCCACTGCTTTAGATCCTCTATATAGCCTTAGTTTCCACATTTCTTCAGTCACATGAAACTCCATCAAGCTACTTGCAGTTCCCCAAACCCAACTTCCTCTTTCACTTCTGTCTATAGATGCCAGGCACAGTTTAGGGATGCAGTAGTAAGCAAAACCAAGGTCCTATTCACATAGCACTTTGAGAGTTTAGAGACAAATTACACTAACCACATTAATTATTACCACAAACCAAGATAAGTGTTCTAAATGAAAGAAATACGGTTTTTCAAGAACATATATCAAAGGTAATTGATCTAGTGTAGGGGTTCAAGGGAGGCATCACTGAAGAATCAATTAGTAGAGATCTAAAGACTATGTCAATTAACTACATAAGTCAGTGGAGGAAGAGCATTCCAGATATAACACAGAGGCCCTGCTAAGAGAAAGGACAGGTGTGCTTGATGAATTGAAAAAAAGCCAGCATGCTGGAGCCCAGAGAATAAGTGGGAAAGTGACATGACACGACTGGGAAAGTTGGCAGTGGCCAGACCATGCAGGGTCTTATGGGCCTGGAGTTTATTTCGTCCTCAGAGTAATGGGAAGCCAAAAAGATGATGAGATAGGAGCTGTGAAGATGCTGTGTCTGCAGTGTGGAGGATGGATTGGAGGGAAGGAGGGACTGTAGGCAGACCAGCTAGGAGGCTATTGGAGTAGTCCTGGGAAGTGGTGACAATGAATTGATTTAATATATTGGAGACTGGGAGGACGGGAAGAGGCTGGTGGTAGTGAAATAGAGGCTCTGTTAGGCTTCTGGCTCACACAACTGGAAAGATGGTGTTACCAGCCTGAGAGAGTAAACTACAAGAGACTAGGGTTTGAAGCAGATTATAGGCTTAGTCTTGGATAAACTACATTTAAAGTGACTTTGAGATGAATATGTAGGTCATGAGCTCAGAATCAATATCCTGACTGAGACAGCCTACAAGTCATGGGTATACAGATGGTAAATGAAATTGGGTACACGTGAGAAAAATGCCTGGGGTTGAGCCTTGAAGGCCTCCCCACTTCCAGGTGAATTCCTACTTATTACAAATATGTGTGTACATACACAGTTAACCACACAATTGCACGTTTACTTTTTAAACTGCAAATATAAAAATAATAAAATAAAAAATGAAAGTCTGCTCACTCCTTGGGTAATTGTTAATTCGATATGTACCCTTATGGGTACATACATAATTATCTACAATCTGCTTTTTAAAATCAGCAATGTAGTGAGAATTTTCTTCTATATTAGAGTATAGATAGTTGTAGCTTATTCGTTTGAATGGCTACAAAAGTATTACACAGTAGGGATGCATTACAATTTAAACAAACTCCTGGTCTCCACTGATGGATAGTTAGGTTATCTGGCAGACAGTTTCCATTCACTATCCACTGTTCTTCTGTTCACTGAACCCTGATTTTGTTCCAATGGCAATATGCTCAGTCCCAGGTGATGGTTCATGATTGTCTTAAGACAACTGTGACCATCCTGTTGCCCACTTTTACAGCTTCCCTTCTAGGAGTAGACATACTATCTGGTTCTGGCTAATGACCCTGAAAAGTTGGCTTTGAGAGCTTCTGAGTAAGCTTTTGCTTTCCTGATAAAAGAGAATCAACACTACACACTGATTTTTCCCTTTTCTTCCTTTTTTAGACATGAATATGATGGCTAGAGTTCCAAAAGTCATTGTGCAACTACAATGCCACAGGCCAACACTAAGACTAGCAGAGAGGTAGAAAAAAAGCCCGGGCCCAGATACACAGATACACACATAAACACTGCCCCATTTTAAAGAATATAAATGTATTTCTACTTTAAAATCAGAAAAAGTAAAATGAAATGTTTTAAATAAAAAATTCAGAGCAGAGATATAAGTAAGGACCTACTAAAAGCAGCAGCACATTAACAAGATGACGGCGAAAACACTTTCAACTGTTCCTGTGAACACCTTTAGGCAGTAGGTCCAGAAGTGCTTTCTGGCTCCCTGCCAACATCCTTCTGTCCTGCTACTTTATAGAATAGCCTTTGTACACAATCTCTGACACCTCTTGCTTTCTCTTGTTTGAGATGTCTATTTTCTCTTACCTTCTCTTGGAAAATATGACAAAATAATAAATAATCTTTTACATGAAAAGTCAGAAGGGTTTTGATTTGGGTGTACCATTACTTTTCATAAGTTCATGACTAGAATAAAAACAAAACATCAGAGCAAAAACTGTTTCAAAAACAAAAAAAAAGTTACTCTTTTTTAAAGATAAGAGTGCTTCCTCTAACTATTTAATATTAGAAAACAATCTCTGTTCTTTTACTCCAACATTGATGGTTTCTTCTATTCTCAACCTTGCCAGCTTCTCATGTTCTGGCAAAATTAGATTTTTTAAAATTCATCAACTTGTAGCTCCATTAACACTTAAAAGCAATTAAATTAGTAAATGCATACTGTGTGAATCATCTATTTAAAATATTTGGCATAAAACAACTTTACACATAATCCAAATTGTACATAATTCATTTATGCTTCTAAACAAATAGAACCTCACATTTGCACTACTTTTATAGTTTACAAAGTAATTTTATATACATTTTCTATACTCAAGACAAACATGTGAGATAAATATTATTCTTATTTTACAGAAGGAAATAGGCCCACATATTTAGTACTTTAACCACTATAGTATAGCCCTGAGACTTCAGATCTGCAAAGGTATTTAATAATGAAATATCACACATATTTCAATTTTTATCACCATTTTCAAGATTTCCATTTTCTTAACAAAAGAAAACTATAAAAAATTTTTCTCCCACATAATTAAAAAAATGGGAAATATACAGACAGTTGTACACTGACCCAATGTATGATATCCACCAGAAGCAAAATCTTTTTTGGGGGTCCTATATTGTTACCTATATACAGGGCATGAGCACCAGGACCACATTTAGACCTCTGTGTCTAATGTACACATGTGTGTTCGACTGTGTACGTGGCCAGGAAGGATATACAAAAATACTTTATCCAAATTTGGAGTTATAGGGCCTGATTATCCCAGCTTAAGTCTATACGGACATGCCAATTTGGTCATATCTCTCATCTTTAGTCATAATTTATTTCTCTTTCTCCATGCCACTTTCTCCTTAGGTACCCTGCACCATTTAAACTGGCAGTTACTGTGTAATTTTTTTTTTTTTTTTCAGAATTTTCCCTTACTTATTTCTAAATCTTGAAGACATTTCTTCATAGTATATGGGGAACTATAGCTTATATTCACTGCCAGAAAAGGGTTGGTTCTAGCATTAATTTCTTAGCAAAAAGCTGAGAGAAAAGTTGAACAGAAAGGAAAAGAACAGCTGGCAGAGCAGTGACACCTGCACCCAGAAAGCTGCACTGCAGCTCTTCAATACGTGAGACTATCCTTTTGTTATCACTCTGCTAATTTACAGAGGAAAATTCTGGCTGGTTGCAAATTCAAAGCAGATCAATATGTTTAAATCACTGGTTCAATGAGTCACTCTTTTTAATATTATATAATGTTTTTATTGCATTTGAGGACATTTTCAATAAATATCTTGAGTTTGAGGCCTTGGCTAGGTAATCTTTTTGTACTAGAAATCAGATTTCTCTGGCACAACTCCATTGCCTGCAATGGTATTTATCAAAACTACAAATGCCAGCACACTGAATACTTCAATACCATACTCGGCTGTTCATATGTAAATCTCTCATCAGCTATGAAACAAACCAAATATAAATGCGGAATACATAATACAAATGAACAGATTCTTCACAGAAGAAAATAAAAGACTAATTTTCTACAATATGTCACCTGTTCATTAATTCTTCAACAATATTACTTAGACTATTTCAAGGATAATAAATTTTATGCACTACCCATGTTTTCTCAACATTTTTTATCTAGATTCTAAAGGGTGTAAACAAAGATGCATATTGTCAGAATTGTTTTCATAAACTTCTGATGTTTCTCTTGCTGTGCACCTTACAATGATGAATATACGGAGACAAGGACAAAAGTATAAGGACAAATGTACATTTAAACTATTAGTGGTCACGTGAATTTTGCTTATACAGCTTGTTGCTTATATGGGTGTTGTAAATGACAAGATAAAATAACAAAGTTTGATAAGCTCATCTGTGCCCTATGAACTTTAGTCCACTCACTGCATAGCTTGATTAAGTTACTATTTATTAGTTTAAAAAAATGGTTTTTAAAAGCTGCAAACCACACTTTATTACCCATTTCTGAATCATGAGGGCGTAAATTGTGGCATAGTTCTCTTGTGCCACTGACTCTTTTAGGGAGAAAAGTTCTGCAATAAAATAAGAGTTTCCAAACTCTTTTTTAAAAAAACCTTGAATTTTGTTCTATGATTGACCTTCACTCTATAGTCCCTTTTACCCAAGGCATGCTCCCTGGTGCATCTTTTTGAGGTTTAGTTTCTGGGAAGTTTTCAGCAAACCTTTCTCGTGCTTTGTCCCAGTTTTTTTTGCTCTTGTTTTGGAGAAGGTGAACATCTTCAATTGAGGATGGTTTGCCTGTCCCCAAGCCAGCATGTGTTCGCCGAAGCTGGAGCTGGATCTGTTACCGAAAAGTTGAGCAGAGGACTTATTTTAGAGTCTAAGCACACTGAAATCTCCTGTGTCCAACTTGGTACTCTAATTCTTTGATTTCTTAAATAAAGGCTGATACAAAAGAAAAACCTGTCAAATGCACCAAATCCATACGGGAATATATACATTATACATAATGCTAAAACTCATTTTTCCATGTTGCCTTGCTTGTGAATAAATATAGCCAATTCTACAGAAAATAGCAATCACCAAATTTTGTTTAGATGCTGCAGAGTATGTCATCTCACTCTAACCAGAAGTAAAGGCAATAAACATATTTAAGCCTATTGTCCTATCCTCACTTAAATAAGTGAACAAGTACATTAAACATTAAGAGTCAAAGAGAACCTGGGTTTGTTTGTTTTTTCCATAACAGGAAGGAAGGACTACATATAATTTTGAGAACACTAAAAGCTACCAGTCAGTTACTAAGTGCCTAATGTAAGGTACCATGCTTAGGGGCTTTATCTTCAAGACATCCCTGAAAAACAGTCCTTATCATTTTTACGTAAGAATACTAAGTCCAAACCTGCCCAAAGCCACACAGCTGGAAAATAATGGAGCACATATTCCATCCTATGTCTGACTAAAATCCATGTTCTTTCCATTGTACCTCAATGAAAATGAGAAAACTGATAGACTCACATGGATCCATCTTTTATTTCTTTCGATACTAAGTAATTACCATGAAAGTTCTGTAGTCAGGTTACTTTTTAAGGTTTCTGTGAAAGATATTTTGAAACTCCTATGAACCATGGGACTACAGAATTAAACCACTGTATTGTTTTCCAGACATTATTCTTACATTGCATATTACATGCTCTAATTCTTTAACCTAACATATTCTCCAGCAGATACAGAATCTGCCTGTTTGTAAACTTACACTGTGACTGTTCGTGCAATGTCCAGTACCAGGCATCATAAGAAAGTCATTAAAACAACTAAAAGACAAAAAAGAACCTTTGGCTTAGTAAACAGCACTTACTATCCTAGCTTTGATGTAGGAAAAAATTCTAAAAGAGGCTTCCTAAAACATAATCAAAACAAAGCACATATATATACGTGTATATATATATATGTATATATATGTATGTATATATATATATGTATATATATGTATGTATATATATATACACACACACACATATATATGGCAACTGTAAATGCCACAAAGTCAAAACGTAAATATAATCATGTGTGGTTTTGCTTGCTACTACATTCCCAGCACTTAAGGCAAGGCCTGGCACATTACTGGCACAGTAAATGTCTGCTGTAAGAATATGTGAATGAAAGAAAACACAAGTCTTACCGGAGTTCTCATTCCTCCACCATCCTTCCCCAGGCCCTCTCCTTTTTTCCAACCCATCTTCTCCAACATCTTCCGACCTTTGTTGCTATCAGTAATTTCACTTTAAGAAAAATTAAATGACAGTTGATTTATAAAAAGACCTTTTAGGCCAGATTTATAACAAATTCATGAATTAAAAATAATTGGTACAACCATTTTAGAAAAAATAAAGTTGAAGACAAATTCCACTCCTACATATACTACTTAATAGAAAAAAGCATGTACGTGTGCACCAAAAGACATGTATAAGAACGTTCTTGCAGCAAATCTAATAGCAACAAATTAGAAACAATCCAGATGTCCATTAATGGTAAAATGAATAAATTGTGTTATACACATACAATAGAAAATTTAAAAATTAAAATTAAAAAAGTAAATAAATTAAAATAAATAATAGAAATAAACTATACCTAACAAAATAATGGGACAAAAAGAATATAGATAAAACAATGAACTGTTCCACTTATTTAAAATTTAGAAATAAGTGAAATCAATCTACTGCTGTCAAGATGGTGGCTACCTTTAGGGAGGAGAGCAGGACAGCGAGTTGGAAGGGTCACAAAGAGGGTAGGCTTCTGGAGTTACTGATAATTTTCTATTTCTTGTCCAAGTATTCTGCTAATTTAAAGGTGTTTTAATTTTATGTCCTACCACATATCTTTTCAGTTCTACAAAATGTACTAAATTAGTTCTTCAATAACAATAAACCATTAATAAGGTAAAATAAAATGGAACAAAAATGTTTCAAGAATCATAATTCAATACTTACGAATGGACAGATGCAGGAGCATCATCTCTTTGGAAAGTTCCTTCACTTCCAATCTGCTCTCTACGTTTTCCAGCTCTATCTTTATATTTTGGATTCTTCAGTGTCTTTTCATCTTCATAGTCTGTATTCTTAATATACAGAAAATAAAGAAAGCTCATACAAAGAAAGGAATTTCTGTACAACTGCCTTAGCAAATACGGTTCAATGGGGCCTCTATAAACAATAATATAAAATAAGCTACAATATAAAGACAATTGTGTTATTAGATATCCTATTCCCTTTCGAATGTTTATATTATTTCAAATTGTTCCCCAACATAAATATAAATGGCGAGAAGATAATATGGTAAAAATATAGTACATCTTGACTTAACACTGTGTTTTCATACTGTCAAATGAACTACCAATGTTCAAACCCCTGAGGATAAAAAAAAACCCTAATTCCCCTTTTCTCTAAGGAACTGAAAGTTCCAAAGGACCTAAAACAGTTTGATAGTTTCTTGGAAGGGAAAGAGGCAGAAAGTTTTTAAAAAATGAGAAAAGGTCAAATACTCTTTATATCCCAGTGATGATAATTGTTTTTTGCTTCAATACAGCTCCATTTATATGATTCATCAGTCATTCAACAAATATTCACTGAGTAAAGAGTGTGTTAAGCTCCATGGTAGGTGATGGAATGAAAACAAATGTATAATCCCAGAGGGAAGACACATAATCTTTAGCTTGCTGTATACAGTATGACTGGTTCTACAATAATAGTATTCATAAGGTGTGGCAGTGGCACAAAGAGGCAGTCAATTCAGCTGGGGGCTTCAGAGAACGCTTCCTTTCCCTTGTTACTACTTCCCGATCTTTATAAAAAGTGACATTCATCCAGAGAGATGCTAGAGACTGGAAAGCAACTCAAGGAAAATATCAGAGAAGTTTTTACTTGATTTTGCTTTTAAACAGAGAAGAAAAATATAGAACCACCTATCCTAGTGAGCTCTTCCCCCAGAAGATACAAAAATTGTGTAAACATGTTTGAGAAAACATTTTATTCTCTCCTTACATGGCTTCTATTTTTTCACGAACTGGCCTAAATGAACATTTTTTTCTATTATGATTTCTCTCTTACTACAACAGTTACAATAAAAAATAAAATTGTGCAGAAAAATATTTCGGCAACAACTCCTTTTTTCACATCTTCATGAAATGTAAAAGGCACTGGACAAATATACTTGAGACACAGATTCTGTAGTTAGCTCTGTCATTTTACTAACTGAGCTTCAACTTCTCAAAAGTAAACCGTAAATATTACCGTCCTGGTCTACTTATAGGATTAAATGGTAAATTTTTTAACAGCTTTGTTGACGTATAATTAATATACAATAGATTACACATAAAGTGTACAATGAGATTCTTCTGAGAT